>NC_140011.1:43133316-43278316 GCF_964263955.1 Coregonus lavaretus | reverse complement strand
AGGAGTGGGACAAAACCCCTCCTGAGATGTGTGCAAACCTGGTGGCCAACTACAAGAAACATCTGACCTCTGTGATTGCCAACAAGATTTTTGCCACCAAGTACTAAGTCATGTTTTGCAGAGGGGTCAAATACTTATTTCCCTCATTAAAATGCAAATCAATTTATAAAATTTTTGACATGCGTTTTTCTGGATTTTTTTGTTGTTATTCTGTCTCTCACTGTTCAAATAAACCTACCATTAAAATTATAAACTGATCATGTCTTTGTCATTGGGCAAACGTACACATTATCTGCAGGGGATCAAATACTTTTTTCCCTCACTGTAGAGCCCCTACATCCCTCAAACTCAACTCTAGACTCAACTCTAGGCCTCGGAGCCAGTTCCATTTTCATTGGGTACTGATTTAGACCTGGGACTAGGGTTACAAAATTCCGGCAACCTTCATAAAATTCCCTGGTTTTCCAGAAATCCTGGTTAGAGAATTCTGGACTTCCTCCTTATTCCTGGAATCCTCCAACCGGTATTTCGGGGAAAAAAATGGGAATTTATTGAAAAGTCCCGGAATTTTGCAACCCTACCTGGGACACCAGGTGGGTGCAATTAATTATCAGGTAGAACAGAAAACCAACAGGTTACGGACCTCGTAGGGTAAGAGTTGAATACCCCTGGCCTACATACTGGTCTTCAAGTATTCAGACCCCTTGACTCTTTCCACATTTTGTTACTTTACAGCCTTATTCTAAAATTGATTAAATTGTATTTTTTACCCCTCATCAATCTACCCACAATACCCCATAATGACAAAGAAGAAACAGGTCTTTAGAAATGTTTGCTCATTTCACATTTACATAAGTATTCAGACCCTTTACTCAGTACTTTGTTGAAGCACCTTTGGCAGCGATTACAGCCTCAAGTCTTCTTGGGTATGACACTACCAGCTTGGCACACCTGTATTTGGGGAGTTTCTCCCATTCTTCTCTGCAGATCCTCTCAAGCTCTGTCAGGTTGGATGGAGAGGGTCACTGCACAGCTATTTTCAGGTCTCTCCAGAGATGTTCGATCGGGTTCAAGTCTGGGCTCTGGCTGGGCCACTCAAGGACATTCAGAGACTTGTCCCGTAGCCACTCCTGTGTTGTCTAGGCTGTGTGCTTAGGGTCGTTGTCCTGTTGGAAGGTGAACCTTCACCCCAGTAAAACATCCTCACAGCATGATCCTGCCACCACCATGCTTCACCGTAGGGATGCTGCCAGGTTTCCTCCAGACGTGACGCTTGGCATTCAGGCCAAAGAGTTGAATCTTGTTTAATCAGACCAGAGAATCTTGTTACTCGTGGTCTGAGAGTCTTTAGGTGCCTTTTGGCAAACTCTATGCTGGCTGTCATGTGCCTTTTACTGAGGAGTGGCTTCCGTCTGGCCACTCTACCTTAAAGGCCTGATTGGTGGAGTGGTGCAGAGATGGTTGCCCTTCTGGAAGGTTCTCCCATCTCCACAGAGGAACTCTAGAGCTCTGTCAGAGTGACCATCGGGTTCTTGGTCACCTCCCTGACCAAGGCCCTTCTCCCCTGACTGCTCAGTTTTGCCGGGCGGCCAGCTCTAGGAAGAGTCTTGGTGGTTCCAAACTTCTTCCATTTAAGAATGATGGAGGCCACTGTGTTCTTGGGGACCTTCAATGCTGCAGGAATGTTTTGGTACCCTTCCCCAGATCTGTGCCTCGACACAATCCTGTCCCGGAGCTATACAGATAATTCCTTCGACCTCATGGCTTGGTTTTTGCTCTGACATGCACTGTCAACTGTGGGACCTTATATAGACAGGTGTGTGCCTTTCCAAATCATGTCCAATCAATTGAATTTACCACAGGTGAACCCCAATCAAGTGTAGAAACATCTCAAGGATGATCAATGGAAACAGGATGCACCTGAGCTCAATTTCGAGTCTCATAGCAAAGGGTCTGAATACTTATGTAAATAAGGTATTTCTGTTTTTTATTTATAATACATTTGCTAAAATGTCTAAAAACCTGTTTTCGCTTTGTCATTATGGGGTATTGTGTTTAGATTGCTGAGGACTTGTATTTATTTAATCAATTTTAGATTAAGGCTGTAACGTCACAACATATTGGGTGAGGTCTATTAGGCTCCTTGCATGTTTAGCGATCAGAGAAAGTTGTTTCTGCAAACTTCTAGAGTTTACCAACAACTTTGCTAAGACCACAGTATTTGGAGAGATACGCTTTTCCGCCTCCACAAAGCGTTCGTAAAAAAGCACAAGTACTTGGAATGATACTGCGGTCTTAATATTTTGTGAAATCTGTTGTGAATGTACTGTAATCTTTCAAAAAAATTATAACTGTGTTCATTTTGCTGGATCCCAGTAAGAGTAGCTGCTTCCAGGGGATCCATAATAAATACAAATACAAATGACATGCGACAGCTTTGTACCATGTACCCAATCGGGTTTTACATGGCTTGGGAGGCAGAACTACTAGCAGAGGGGAACCTGTTTCTGTGAATGTGTTTGTATGTAAACTTTCTGCCTGGGCAATGTTTGAATATTTTCTTGATGGTTGCAACAAGTTAGGATAATGCTTGAAATACTGTCACAGAAAACATCTGGCCTTACTCATATTTCCCGTTTCAGGGGTATAACATTACAATTGTATAGTTAATAGGCTGTGTTTCCTGAGGTGAATGAACCTTCAGCAGCTAAGGTGATAATGCACTGGGTAATTTTTTCTTATTTTTGCTGTTCCAATTGTATAGAGATGCAGTATGAGTCACTTTCATAAAACTTACGGACCTCAAACCCTGGTTACGGCTCTGATCGTTATTTATTTAAACTGTAACCTACAGACCTTCTTCTTCTTCTTCTTGTAACCTAATAAACTGCTTAGTTTCCTGAGTCGTAGTGGGAGGACCTCACAACATATCACGTGACTCCCAAGTTTACTTCGATATGATGGTTATCATATCACAGATACAAAAAGATCCCACCATGTCGAATGAACAAATGATTTATAAAATTGTATCGAAACTTCCTGTTTCCATCACAACTGTCATGATTTCTATTATACTGTATGACTTTACTTGCATAAAAACTGTGGATGGAAATGTTAATGTCTCCAATGAGTGTGTATTATTTAGAGGTCGTCTTAACCCTAAAAGTTAGACCTGGACCCGAGGTCAATCATACCCGGACCAGGACCCGAAATTGACCCAATGACAAAAAAAAGTAACGTTTATCAGCCAGGTTGCTCTTCTGGTTAATGAATATGTCTTTATATGTTGGCTAGGCCTTCTATAAGTCAATAAATTCACCTTATTAGCTTAAAATAAATAAGCTATAGGCTATGCAGAGCCGTGGTTGTGTCCATTCGGGTCCACTCAGGTCTATCGGCTGTAGTTACACAGACCCGATACCAAGTTAGAATTTTGGACCCCGACCCACTCGGGTCTCGGCCTGGTATTCGGGTGGACCCGTGAAGACCTCTAGTGTGTATGAAACATTTTCATCCAATGAACCACTATGCTGCGTTTACACAGGCAAACAAATTCTGATGTTCTTTCCACTAATTGGTCTTTTGATATATTTTCACATCAGATTATTTTCAGAGCTGATCTGATTGGTCAAAAAAACAATGAGTGAAAAAAAGATCAGAATTGTGCTGGCTGTGTAAACGCAGCATACATAGGTCAAACTCACCCATTTCACAGTTATACAACAAAAGCACCTCTTTTTAGAAGATCCGCATTTAGACTTTTGAAAAGTCAGTCCTATCCACTTTTGAATGTAGTAGTTGTGATGCATCTGTCATTGTATGTCCCTCCCTGTGTCTAATGCAAGGCCAGGCATCAAGCTAAATGATAATGTTGTTACATGAAACATTCACAAAGTCCATTCTATTTCACATACCTCCATGCATTTGACAAAACCTTTTAGTGATGCACATTATTTTAACTGTTAACATACGACACACTTCAGGACACACATTATAACTGTGCTACCCTTGTAACCTGTACTTATCAGCCTTGTTTAAGTGGCCACATGACAAGACCGTTAAAAAAGGCTACATTTCATTCTGATACATTCAACTGCGCTTTGACTTAAAGGAGCATGGTCCATTACATACAGTCAGAGTAGCCATAACCTTCTTCAGGTTATGTATTCAATGGAAACATTTGTGATGAACGCAGACTCAATAACTATTAAAAAGGCTGATTACATGATTTCACAGATTACATGATTTCACAGCTCTCCCTCTCCCTCCTCTCCTTCTCGATCCTCTCCTTCTCGACCCTCTCCCTCCTCTCCTTCTCGACCCTCTCCCTCTCGAACCTCTCCCTCCTCTCCTTCCACTCCATATTGACCCTCTCCCTTGTCTCCTTCTGGATCCTCTCCCTCTCCCTCTGGAGCCACTCCTTCTCCTTCTGGATCCTCTTCTCCTCCTCCCTCTGGAGCCACTCCTTCTCCTTCTGGATCCTCTTCTCCTCCTCCCTCTGTCTCCACTCCTCCTCCTCTTTCTTAGCCCTGGCTGCCTCCTCAAACATCTCATTGGTGAAGCAGGTTCCTCCATTCTCCTCCACCATTCTGTCTATCTTCTCCATCAGTTCTGTGACTTGAGATCTGTTCCCTCTACCTTTATTGTTGAGGACATGGTACCTCCCCCCACACTGCTCTACCACTCTACTGAAGTCCTTGTTCCCACTAATCAGCTTCTCTACACCACTACCCTCTAACGCATCTCCATGGGTGAAGAGGATGATGGCGTGCTTTGCCATTCCTGATCCAAACACACTCTCTAGAATGTAAATAGCTTGTTTCTCCTGCTCTGTGAACCAGTCATTCACTCTTAAAACTATGAGGAAGGCATGAGGCCCTGGACTAGACTCATAGATGCTACTACCAATCTCCATTGCCAGTTCTTCCGCAGTAAGCGTTGTGTCAAACAGTCCTGGAGTGTCAACCACCCTGATATCCCTCCCATCTACTGCTGCCTGCTTCATTTCTGTTTTACGTGTTACTGAGGACAATTTCTGTTCAGAATGGAAACTTTTCCCACCAAGGATGGTGTTTCCTGTTGCACTCTTCCCAACACCGCTTTTTCCAAGCAGAACAATCCTTCTCTCTGGGAGATTCCTGATGGAGGAGCTCCTTGAAACTGTTGAATCTGTGTATAGAAAAACACATCACATTTGATTAACAGATACAGTAAAATGAATACCATCTCATCCCATATACAGGCAGTTATTGTATGCACAGAATAATAATGATTTATGTCTGATGTTTAAATCTTTACGCTGATTGTGGAGTTCAGGTGTGATTTGTACCAACCGGGGAGCTCTCGTACGCCAAGCCAATATACTAAAGCTTCAATCTGGGATTTGGAAAGCTGATCCATAGTCATGTCCATTCTTGATATGCATTGATTCTTGAATAATATCACTTATAAATGCCTCATAAGCTCATTATTACACAAAATGTCAGATTTCATGACTCCAATTTTAGCAAACAACAATAATGTAAATAAACAAGTCTATAACTTCAACATATAAAACTATCTCTTGGATGTCATGGACTGTCAGTCATTGCATCTAAAGCACTGAGGTTAAATGTATCCAGCCCCATCCCAGCTGAATACCACATTAAGTGGTGGGGGAACATTGTTGTTATCCCAGACTGTATAGCTTTAACCATAAGACCAGAGGGGTATGCTACCTAGCGGGAGAGAGGAGTTAGCAAGCTGACTTTGGTCAATTCTGAGTTCAACTTGGTATAACTGTTAAACTTAACGAGCACCCCTTTTTCCACGCCTATTGAACATTATTTTATTAAGTCACACTAAGGTTTCACTGCGTGTTATGTTTCAAATGCATCCTGTCATTACTAAATGTGTACTGTCATGCATTTAAATATTACTACTTTTAACACAAAACATCTGATTAATACATATTTTAATAAATCTTCCTCAAGTATTGTCTCAGTCATTGTCATGCAAAACCAAATAACTGGTCTTACAATTCTCAGACAAGGCTACCTATAATCAACTCTGCTACAGGAGGGAAATGAAAAGATTGTGTTTATGTTATCAATGACATGACCTACTTAGCTCTCATCTAGAATATCTAGTTTACTATCATCAGTATTATACGCTTCAAAACACTGTATTTCAATCATGGAAACATTTACAATTAGCCTACATTACATTTCCTGCTAATCCTTTATATAAACAGTTAGTTATACTTACTGAGACAGGTAGATGTCTTTTCCAGTAGTGATTTGACCTGCTCAGGATCACCACCCCTGTTGTTGAACACATGGTATCTTCTACCGTATTTTCTCAGCACTTCTGTGAGGTCATCTGAGTCAGCAATGAATTCTTCTATAGTCTGGTCTTCTAACTCATCTCCTCTGGTGAACAGGATCCAGGTTTGCTTCAAAAGACTCTCTCCTAGAAGATCTTCTACTTTACTGATGACCCTCTTCTCTTCTTCTGTTAATCTGTCTGTCTTCACCACCAGGAGAAACACACGGGGACCAGATGAGGTTAACTTGAGGACATTCTGGAATTTCTCCTGAATTTGCTCTTCGGATTGATCGTGGTCACAGAATCCTGGAGTGTCATACACGACAAGATCTATTCCTTCAATGGTGACATTTTGTTTCTCAATATCAGCCGTCACTGATTTGGAACTCCTCTTTGAGACAAAATCTTTGCGCCCCAGGATGGTGTTTCCTGTTGCACTCTTCCCAACACCGCTTTTTCCAAGCAGAACAATCCTTCTCTCTGGGAGATTCCTGATGGAGGAGCTCCTTGAAACTGTTGAATCTGTGTATAGAAAAACACATCACATTTGATTAACAGATACAGTAAAATGAATACCATCTCATCCCATATACAGGCAGTTATTGTATGCACAGAATAATAATGATTTATGTCTGATGTTTAAATCTTTACGCTGATTGTGGAGTTCAGGTGTGATTTGTACCAACCGGGGAGCTCTCGTACGCCAAGCCAATTTACTAAAGCTTCAATCTGGGATTTGGAAAGCTGTTCAGAAGTCATTTCAATTCTTGATCTGCATTGATTCTTGAATAATATCACTTATAAGTGCCTCATAAGCTCATTATTACACAAAATGTCAGATTTCATGACTCCAATTTTAGCAAAATACAAGAATGTAAACAAACAAGTCTATAACTTCAACATATAAAACTATCTCTTGGATGTCATGGACTGTCAGTCATTGCATCTAAAGCACTGAGGTTAAATGTATCCAGCCCCATCCCAGCTGAATACCACATTAAGTGGTGGGGGGAACATTGTTGTTATCCCAGACTGTATAGCTTTAACCATAAGACCAGAGGGGTATGCTACCTAGCGGGATTGAGGAGTTGGCAAGCTAACTTTGGTCAATTCTGAGTTCAACTTGGTATAACTGTTAAACTTAACGAGCACCCCTTTTTCCAAGCCTATTGAACATTATTTTATTAAGTCACACTAAGGTTTCACTGCGTGTTATGTTTCAAATGCATCCTGTCATTACTAAATGTGTACTGTCATGCATTTAAATATTACTACTTTTAACACAAAACATCTGATTAATACATATTTTAATAAATCTTCCTCAAGTATTGTCTCAGTCATTGTCATGCAAAACCAAATAACTGGTCTTACAATTCTCAGACAAGGCTACCTATAATCAACTCTGCTACAGGAGGGAAATGAAAAGATTGTGTTTATGTTATCAATGACATGACCTACTTAGCTCTCATCTAGAATATCTAGTTTACTATCATCAGTATTATACGCTTCAAAACACTGTATTTCAATCATGGAAACATTTACAATTAGCCTACATTACATTTCCTGCTAATCCTTTATATAAACAGTTAGTTATACTTACTGAGACAGGTAGATGTCTTTTCCAGTAGTGATTTGACCTGCTCAGGATCACCACTCTTGTTGTTGAACACATGGTATCTTCCACCGTATTTTCTCAGCACTTCTGTGAGGTCATCTGAGTCAGCAATGAATTCTTCTATAGTCTGGTCTTCTAACTCATCTCCTCTGGTGAACAGGATCCAGGTTTGCTTCAAAAGACTCTCTCCTAGAAGATCTTCTACTTTACTGATGACCCTCTTCTCCTCTTCTGTTAATCTGTCTGTCTTCACCACCAGGAGAAACACACGGGGACCAGATGAGGTTAACTTGAGGACATTCTGGAATTTCTCCTGAATTTGCTCTTCGGATCGATCGTGGTCACAGAATCCTGGAGTGTCATACACGACAAGATCTATTCCTTCAATGGTGACATTTTGTTTCTCAATATCAGCCGTCACTGATTTGGAACTCCTCTTTGAGACAAAATCTTTGCGCCCCAGGATGGTGTTTCCTGTTGCACTCTTCCCAACACCGCTTTTTCCAAGCAGAACAATCCTTCTCTCTGGGAGATTCCTGATGGGGGAGCTCCTTGAAACTGTTGAATCTGTGTATAGAAAAACACATCACATTTGATTAACAGATACAGTAAAATGAATACCATCTCATCCCATATACAGGCAGTTCTATATCGTGTAGCTCCGCCCCATAGGGGAGCTCTGCTCCTAATGGTTTACCCTCTGCCCTAAGGCAGCAGCAGCCTGAGACAAAATTATGCACACACCTACAGCCAATAGGAGTACAGGTGTCCCTATAAGAGGGGACGCTTCCCCTCAATTAGCCTCCCTTTTTCTTCAGCGACTGGATGACTAGACTGAAGAGCCAAAAAGAGACGAAGCACGAAGACTCAGGACGAAAACGCCGTTGATATTCCAGTCATCAACGTCGTCTAAATGAGCACACCGGGTGATTTTCCCCCCCCAAAAGCTCTTTTCAGAGCTCAGTGCAGATGCACCTCCATGGCGGCCGGTGACCACCACGACTTATGTTTCGTGTGTTTGGGATCCCAGCATGCCAAGGAGGGCGTCTGCAGTCCCCCGAATTGCGCCTCCTGCGCCCTCCTTTCTTTAAAGGAGAGGAAGCAGCGTTGGGCGTTTTTTAGGGAGGACATCCCCCTTGAGGATGTGTTGTCGATACTAGCCTCTGCTTCAGAGGCGTCGTCCGACGGCGCAGACTCGGGGGAGGATGGGGATTTTGAGGAGGAGTCCGGCATTCCAATGGAACAGTCGGACCCCGTCCCTCATACTTTCAAGCCCCCCTTTCCTCTGGAGAGCGAGAGGGCTTGTAGTCCCTATAGCGAAGGGGATACGAGCTCTGAGAGATCAGAAGCTCTCTCTTTCGCTGCAGCCTCTCTGAGAGCGGATTTTCCGGGTCTCATTGAGAGAGCTGCTCAACAGCTGGCAATAAGCCTGCCCCCTCTTCCCTCCGCACCGGAGGTTGATATGATGGAGGGCGGTCCTTATTCCAGGCCGAGGAAGGCGGCAGAGCCAGTGGCTCCTGCCATGCCTTCTTTGGCTAGGTACGTTGGAGGCTCGTGGGAGGCACCTTTAGCGGCGCGTTCGCCAGTAAAAGCGTATCTCCCATTCACGAGAGTGGAAGGAAGGTTCCAGGGTCAGGGGATCCCCAGGTTAGAGAGCGCCAATGGCGGCGTATCTCGTACCGGGTTCGAGCCCTTGGCCCTCTTCTCGAAGTGCTAGGTAAGTCGCCGTTCGAGCCATTGAATCAAATACCCCTCAAGATGCTGTCTATCAAGACAGCACTGTTGCTCGCTTTGACTACAGCTAAGCGGGTCAGTGATTTGTGTGCTCTTTCGACGAGACCTGACTGCTTGGCCATCAATGGTGACCTGAGCAGAGCAGTGTTACGTCCTAACCCGGCATTTGTGCCGAAGGTTATTAAGAGCTCATATAGATCACAGACCGTGGAGCTGTGGGCTTTTTCTCCTCCTCCTCATAGAGAGAGGAGTGAGGAAAAGCTCCATCGCCTGTGCCCGGTACGCGCTTTGGCGTGTTACGTCGAGCGCACAGCAGCGATTAGGTCATCGCCTCAGTTGTTTGTGTGTCACGGTGCGGCTGCACTAGGTAGACCACCTTCAAAACAGAGGCTGTCTCACTGGCTTTGCGAAGGCATTGAGACAGCTTATGAGGTAGCAGGGCGGCAATTGCCTCAGGGTATCAGAGCTCACTCCACTCGTGGAGTAGCGGCTTCTACTGCCCTTTTTAGAGGAACGGGAGTAGAGGATATCTGTAGAGCAGCATCCTGGTCGACGCCGTCTCCATTTATCCGTTTCTATCTCTTAGATATGTCTTCCAATTCTCTGTCTCGATCTGTACTCAGCGTGGCTGAAGGGAGATCTTGAGCAAGAAGGAGAGGAGAAGCAGGACTGTGGACACAGGTTTCCATCAGGTCCGCTTTGGTTAGGAAGACGTGTTTTTAACAGATGTGTTTTCTAACTCTTTGGCTCGGTCTGTACTCAGCATAGATGAAGGGAGATCTTGAGCTAGGAAGAGAGGAAAAAGCAGGACTATGGACAGGGTTTCCATCAGGTCCGCTTTGGATGAGAAAACATATTTTGTGGCATGAATCCTGACTGACAAGCTCAGTACAGTAGAGGCATGCGTGGATTAACAGAATATGAGGTCATCTATCTGCTCGTTCAGTTAGTATGACTCATGTTTTGTTCCTGCCCACTAATCTCTGGGATTCCATTGAGTGAGTGAGGCGGTCTACCGCGTTCATAATGTAGAGTGACATTTGATGTCATTCCATTAGTGGTCGGTAGTGTTTTCACAGGATATTGAGGCACATCTATCTGCTAGTACAGATTAGTATGGCTTCTATTCTGGTGATCTGCCCACTAGTCATTGGCATTGCCATTGAACTAGGTGGGGCGGGTCTTTAACCGATGACGCGGTATATTGTGACGCCCGTAGGGGTTTTTAGTTGCAGTACTGCGGGACTCGGTTACAGCCATTGCTGGGCCTGACTTTCTCGTTTTGATGGGAAGTGTTAGGCTCGGCAGGGAGTACATTTTGGAGCGCTACGCTCCGCCTTAAACCATTAGGAGCAGAGCTCCCCTATGGGGCGGAGCTCCACGATATAGAACGATTAGTTACCGGAGTGTAACTCCAGTTCTATGAGTGGAGCGGAGCCCCATAGGACTTAAGGCCCTGCCGACCCTCTCTAGTCTCGCTGAAGAAAAATATCTTGGGAGGCTGATTGAGGGGAAGCGTCCCCTCTTATAGGGACACCTGTACTCCTATTGGCTGTAGGTGTGTGCATAATTTTGTCTCAGACTGCTGCTGCCTTAGGGCAGAGGGTAAACCATTAGGAGCAGAGCTCCCCTATGGGGCTCCGCTCCACTCATAGAACTGGAGTTACACTCTGGTAACTAATCGTTATTGTATGCACAGAATAATAATGATTTATGTCTGATGTTTAAATCTTTACGGTGATTGTGGAGTTCAGGTGTGATTTGTACCAACCGGGGAGCTCTCGTACGCCAAGCAAATTTACTAAAGCTTCAATCTGGGATTTGGAAAGCTGTTCAAAAGTCATTTCAATTCTTGATCTGCATTGATTCTTGAATAATATCACTTATAAGTGCCTCATAAGCTCATTATTACACAAAATGTCAGATTTCATTACTCCAATTTTAGCAAAATACAAGAATGTAAACAAACAAGTCTATAACTTCAACATATAAAACTATCTCTTGGATGTCATGGACTGTCAGTCATTGCATCTAAAGCACTGAGGTTAAATGTATCCAGCCCCATCCCAGCTGAATACCACATTAAGTGGTGGGGGGAACATTGTTGTTATCCCAGACTGTATAGCTTTAACCATAAGACCAGAGGGGTATGCTACCTAGCGGGATTGAGGAGTTAGCAAGCTAACTTTGGTCAATTCTGAGTTCAACTTGGTATAACTGTTAAACTTAACGAGCACCCCTTTTTCCAAGCCTATTGAACATTATTTTATTAAGTCACACTAAGGTTTCACTGCGTGTTATGTTTCAAATGCATCCTGTCATTACTAAATGTGTAGTGTCATGCATTTAAATATTACTACTTTTAAACACAAAACATCTGATTAATACACATTTTAATAAATCTTCCTCAAGTATTGTCTCAGTCATTGTCATGCAAAACCAAATAACTGGTCTTACAATTCTCAGACAAGGCTACCTATAATCAACTCTGCTACAGGAGGGAAAAAGATTGTGTTTCTGTTATCAATGACATGACCTACTTAGCTCTAATCTAGAATATCTAGTTTACAATCATCAGTATTATATGCTTCAAAACACTGTATTTCAATCATGGAAACATTTACAATTAGCCTACATTACATTTCCTGCTAATCCTTTATATAAACAGTTAGTTATACTTACTGAGACAGGTAGATGTCTTTTCCAGTAGTGATTTGACCTGCTCAGGATCACCACTCTTGTTGTTGAACACATGGTATCTTCCACCGTATTTTCTCAGCACTTCTGTGAGGTCATCTGAGTCAGCAATGAATTCTTCTATAGTCTGGTCTTCTAACACATCTCCTCTGGTGAACAGGATCCAGGTTTGCTTCAAAAGACTCTCTCCTAGAAGATCTTCTACTTTACTGATGACCCTCTTCTCTTCTTCTGTTAATCTGTCTGTCTTCACCACCAGGAGAAACACACGGGGACCAGATGAGGTTAACTTGAGGACATTCTGGAATTTCTCCTGAATTTGCTCTTCGGATCGATCAGGGTCACAGAATCCTGGAGTGTCATACACGACAAGATCTATTCCTTCAATGGTGACATTTTGTTTCTCAAGATCAGCCGTCACTGATTTGGAACTCTTCTTTGAGACAAAATCTTTGCGCCCCAGGATGGTGTTTCCTGTGGCACTCTTCCCTGCTCCTGTTTTACCAAGTAACACCACCTGCCATGGTTTGGATAGTTGCCACATCTGCAAGGAACTATCTTGTTATGGCAGAGTGGTGTGATTTGTAAGGCAGGAACCTAAATACAAATTAAAATTGAATTAAATAATTACATTCTTCTCTAAAATGAAAAATGCAGACAGAAACACAAGTAACAAACCATGAGATGAATAGCCATCACATGGCCATTATGTGCAAGCTGTAATTGATCATTTATGCAACAACAAAAAAGTGATTTCAGAATTTAAAAAAAATAAGTAGTCTAGCAGAACTATAAACTGCCTGGAACATGCATAGTTAACAGCATTGATTGTTTTTTGTTTGTTCACAACGGTTTGCAGATGGTAGGCTACAACCACCCACAGACATCAGTTCAACGTCTAGTTTGGATATAAAATTGAATAAGTTCTCAACTAACGTAAAATCATAGTGAAATCAACAAAACCCTGAGCCATGTCATTACATTTAGGTTAAAAGTTGATTTAAACTGACAGCTTTCCTGCTTTGGTTCACCAATAGGCCTATGTTTCATCGAGTTTCATCATAAAACTATCATGTAAAATGATTCCATTTAAATGTATTATTGGTAGGGAAATATTTAGGCTACATATTCGTATTCAATCAGACATAACACAATCATATTGACAATGTCTTCCATGACGCAGTTAGTGTGAAACCCCGTATTATCTTCAAGTGTATAATTCACATATTACCTTCAACAGTGTCATCCTGTGATCAGTCCATCAACGTGTTGTGATTATTGGTGGTAGAAAACTTTTAGCTAACGGGTTAGCAATTAGCATGTTTGACATTTCAGTGGAAATACTACTATAATCAGCTTTTTGATAAGCGGTATTATCGGCATACGGTCCCCAGTTATTGGGCACCTTATTATTTTGTTCAATTACAAGATATATCCGTTTAATTTTGTTCAAAAAAGAGACACCAACCTCGTCTCCGAAGTGTTTCCTACATAACGTTAGCTGACTCCTTGGCTAGTCTTCCGGTTAAAATAATGACTTGCGTAGCCCAGTGCGCCCTCCTGTGGACTCTTAGAGATGGTTCTTCACCAACATCTTTTTCAGTGTTTTAACCAAATAATGTATCATCATTTGTTTTACAGATTAATCTTATGTTTTGAGAAAGTAGATAACAGTTTAATACTAAAATGTAAATTAGTATGAATAATTTAAATCAAATAAAACGTGTAGCTCAGTTGGTAGAGCATGGCGTTTGCAACGCCAGGGTTGTGGGTTCGATTCCCACGGGGGGCCAGTATAAAAATTAAAAATATATCATGTATGCACTCACTAACTGTAAGTCGCTCTGGATAAGAGCGTCTGTTAAATGACTAACATGTACATGTGCATTGACATAAACAATGAAAACACTGTGGGAGTTTGTGTTGAAAAGATGAACTTGGAAAGTAAAGGAAGAAATACACAACATTGGTTGAATAAATATATATATATTATTTTAGACATGTAATTATTTTTACAAATAAATAATTGCATATGAAAACAAACAAAACAAACAACTAAATCTCGACCGCCATCCTTATATTGTCACAGAAATCCCAATAAAAATCCAGCTCCATCGCTACCTCTTGATCATACCTGCAGTGGAACCAGTGCTGGCAGAAGTCACAGCACACCCATGGCACCTCGGATCTACACTCCTGAGAGGAGCTTGCAGGCGGATCACGCTCCCCGCAGCGAGCACAGCAGGTGGTGTCTTCTTTTATAAAAAATTTAAAATAAATAAAAAAACATCAAATTGATTAACATGGTTTGCAAATGTAGAAGTACTACAGCAACAATAGTAATTGATACAACTGAGAGAGAGAAAAACAACCAGATTATGAAGTACCTGAGAGCGGTGCCATGGGTGGCGTGACAGACGTGACCGGTGGAGCTTTTCTCTTCCTTTTCTGTGCTGCAGTTTGAGAAAATGTAGTGTTAGACAGAGCATGTTTCATGAAAACCCTTTTCAACTGTTCTACAGCAATACCTCTGGAGGAAGCTGCAGACGTTTTGGACGTGGACACGCCTTGAGGGCTGGTGCTATGGACGGTAGATATGTAAAGAGAGATTTTTTTTTTTTTTTAACATTGCAGTTTTATGAAACGCATAACAAACAGTATTTTTTTTTCATACTTGAACATGTGTTTACCTGTGGAGGTGGCTGTATTCGAATTGCAGGGTGCAGGGACACCAGACGAGGCTGCTATGGTGGTGTGACCAGGGGAGACGGAGGGCATTGTGGTGGTGGTGGACGAAACCGCTGACGATGGCTTGGAGGATTTTATTCTGTCATCACCATACACATACATCACACACATTGAGAACAGTCAGTCCAGCATTCTACATACATAAACACATAGAACACCAAATACCTGCAGATTTCATCAGCCTCTGTCTGGTGAAGGGGAACCCATGGCTGGTGCAGTAGATACAGTACTGCACCAGAGAATTTTCATCCTCTGGTGAAAGCAATGTGGGTGGTTCACTGCGACAACCATGGGTCACCCGGGCCGCACAGCCTGTCCACCAGTGTCTGCCGAGGTACACCATGCACCTTGGTAGATAAGAAAATAAAACTTATTAACAGATAAAATTCACATACATGTGGTAATATCCTAAAAACTAAAGATGCCTAACCTTGGCAGCCTGGCGGATAGCCATCCCTGCCCCGCAGTCCTCCATGGCATGGAACATGTCCACCTCACTCCACTGCTTCCTCTTGACTTTCTCCATGCTGCAGTGGTAAATACATGTAGCTAAATAACTTGGCATGCTATACACATTTTAGAAAGATAACTCAATCTGAATATGTATAAACATTTACATTTCAGAGCTAAGGCATTGGAAGGTGATGAAAGGTTTCACAATAACTGAAAGTGTACCCACGTTTTTTGTTTGATGTTATCTGTAATGAAAATTAGTGTCCCAATTAGTTTAATATTGATGCATACATTGTAACATTTGACTAAATACTGCCTTCATGTAGCTGTTGTAAAATGAAACATAGTCAACAGTGATAGGTGTGAAAAAGTTCATGGTTCAAAGTTCAAAATATTTTTTTGTAGATTGCGCAGAACGCCCCCTTCAGACGACTCCAATTTTGATACGGTAAAGCTTGACAACATTCACCTGTTTTCGTGATATGTATTATCTAATGCTTACAATTTCTTTCCTTTTTGGTTACTAAGCAGTTCTATCAACATTGAGCAACATTAGCAAATCCGTTAGCTATATTTCAGAGGATAAATGTTGGATATTAAATTATGTGTTGTCTGTCGTGCAATACATTTTACAATATACAGCATGTCCCACAAAATGTGTATATATAATACATTTAAAAAAAAAAAAAAACTTTTTTTGAAAACTCATAACCTAACTTAACTTAACTAAATTGGAATGAAAATCGGTGGTCAGCTAGCTAGAAGGGTGTATTTCGTCGCAAAACGTACCATTATTTTCCAGTCATTTTAAGTGTTGAGCTCAAGGTAATTTAGTCCTCCAGCCGCTAGAGGTCGATGCTGAGGGAATATTAGCTCTACTTTTTTTTTTGGGGGGGGGGGGAATGGATCAGCTTAATATTGCAGATAGATTGTATCTTCTATCAATGTAATTGTCTGCATCACTTCCAATCCCCCATGTTTTTTTTTTTTTTATATATATACTCCCCTTTATTACTTTTCAACCCCACCATCCTTTCCCTACTTGGAATAAATTAGTGAACAACAACGCCCAGGCCTCTACTTCCGGTCCATACTCACTATCTACACCTTATGGACAGAGTTACTTTTACAATAATTCTAATATATATATATATATATATATATATTTTATTTTTATTTTTTTTGCTCCTGAACTTCTTCTACTCTCAACCTCTCCGATCATTTTCATGATGTCCATCCGGTTTGCTTCTATATGCCATATCTTTCTAACTGTGCTCTTTCCCAAAAGCTCCCAACATACAACCTATATACTTATTATGGACACAGTATGCTTTACATTATTAGCTATCTTTGTTATTATTTGTTATTTGTTATTAGTCCCATCCTTCAACTCTATTCAATACCTCCCATCTATCTCTTAACACCATCCATATAGGATTTCTATTTGCCATATATATTTCAACCGTACTGTGATGTTTTACAAAAGTTCTGAACCTTTCTATTCTCATTGCTTCTACAGATTGTGAATTAAAAATAAACAGTTTTGCTAAAAGTATTATTATATTATTGATTGATTGACTATGACTTTTCAGATCACCCAGTAATGCTATCTGCAAGGTTAGTTCCAGGTAAATATTGCAATCCTTTAGCCATTCCTGGACCTGTGTCCAAAAACAAGCTACAAATGGACAGAACCAAAACAAATGATCCAATGATTCCGTCTCTTCACAGCAAAATCTGCAGAGCTGGGAAGATTGTATCCCGCATATAAATAACATTCTATTGGTAGCAAGAATTTTATATAATAATTTAAATTGAAAGATTCTAATTTTTGAATCCGGTGTCGTTTTGCGTGTCAGTTCATAAACACTATGCCATGGGATCGGTACATCAAAGATCTCTTCCCAACTATTTTGCAATCTATATGGGACGGCTGTCAATCTTTTGGTCCTTAAGTGAAACTGATATATTTTTTTATTTATCACAGTTTTCCTTAACCAATTATGTTCTTTAATGCAAGGCCGACAGACAAGTTCCTTACTTTCTCCCCCTTCCACTTTCCTCTTCCATTTTTGCGGTAAGGCTGCAATTATTTGGTTGTAATTTTGGGTAGAGCAGACATTTCCATGTGTTTTTGTTAGCTGCATGTGCGTCATAACTCCACCAGTCCTACCGATTATATCATTTACGAAGATTATACCTTTTTTAAACATTCTGTCAAAAAATAAAGGTTTTTTGTCAATTAGTATATTTGAATTTAACCACAATATTTGTTGCATTATTTGTTCTGTCGTTTCTGGAGGATTAAATTGAAATTGCAACCAACTTTCTATGGCTTGTTTTAGAAATAGTGACATTTGGGAGATTATTTCCTTTTCAAATAACTGAAAGTGAGAGGTTGTAATCTGAATAAAGGGAAAAAGGCCTTTCTTGAACATTGGGTGAGACAATCTTACTAATTTGCTTGAGAACCAGTTCGGATTTAAGTATAACTTTTGTATGACTGAAGCTTTTAGTGATAGGTCTAATGCTTTAATTTTTAGATGTGGCTCAGATGAAGGAACATTCCTCCATTCCACTTGGCAGTGTTCAAAACTACACCATTTCTGGCAGGGGGTATGCGATACCAAATCCTCAATTCATGGGGCTGCATTCTCTTTAGACCCAGAGGTCTGTCTACTGGGTAACTTTACTAATTCCAATCTTAGGCAAAGCCACAATATAAAGCCAACAGAAATATTGCTAGCGATTGCTAAGAAATGTATTGCCTTGAAATGGAAATCAGATAGCCATATTGCAACTGGCAGGGGGGTATCCCACTGGAGAAAATGACTTACTGCTTGAGGAATAAGAGACATTTTACAGAATTAGGCAACCTTTTGATTATATGGAGAATCTCCCCTCACATCACATTGATTGCTTCTCTGTATAATCCTCACGTAATGTTTCACACTTAATGTATAATATGTAGCCTACGGCAGGTGACCATATGACCCAATATCTCTTTTTTTTTTAAATTCATTTTTTTATTGCATTTACATTCTTGTCTGTTGTCTTGTAATGTTATTGTCACTTTGTTATATTGTTGTCTAAAGTCTCTTCAACCTCAGGACGCTGAAGAAATTTGTCTTGGCACTTAAAGCTCTCACAAACTTTTACAGATGCACAATCGAGAGCATCCTGTCAGGCTGTATCACCGCCTGGTACGGCAACTGCACCGCCTGCAACCGCAGGGCTCTCCAGACGGTGGTGCGGTCTGCCCAACACATCACCGGGGGCAAACTACCTGCCCTCCAGGACACCTACAGCACCCGATGTCACAGGAAGGCCAAAAAGATAATCAAGGACAACAACCACCTGAGCCTGTTCACCCCGCTATCATCCAGAAGGCGAGGTCAGTACAGGTGCATCAAAGCTGGGACCGAGAGACTGAAAAACAGCTTCTACCTCAAGGCCATCAGACTGTTAAATAGCCATCACTAGGTGGCTTCCACCCAGTTACGTAACCCTGCACCTTAGAGGCTGTTGCCCTATATAAATACACTGGTGATTTTTTTTTTTTTGCTTTACTCATCTCATATGTATATACTGTATTCTATTCTACTGTATTTTAGTCTATGCCACTCCGACATTGCTCGTCCTAATATTTATATATTACTTAATTCCATTCTTTTACTTTTAGATGTGTGTATTGTTGTTAGATATTACTGCACTGTTGGGGCTAGAAACACAAGCATTTCGCTACACTCGCAATAACATCTGCTAAACATGTGTATGTGACCAATAAAATTTGATTTGATTTTTAATAACTTTTCTCAATAAAGCAGCTATCAGCTAAATCAGTGCTAGTTAGAAGAGTGTGCGTGTTAGTACAACAGTAAGGTATTAGTCGTTTTTTTCCAGTCATGGAAGTCTGCTTTGGCTAACATTCATAAGTACAATTAGTCATACTTACTGAAATCGGTAAATGTAACTTCCAGCAGCGATTTGACCTGAACTGTGTTCGAATACCCATACTCACATACTGTATACTACATACTTAATGAGTATATACTACATACTATACACTATTAGTTCATTTTAGTATACTGTAAACGAACAGTATTCTTTCAGTTGAGCATACTAGCGCTTCGCCTGTCTGCCGGAAGTTGATGCTGTTGCTATGAAACCTCTTGCTCGCTTGTTAGCATAACAAATCACTAGCTAGACATTTTAGGACTTCGGGTGTGTTCGTAAATTCAATCTGGCGTTCGTAAATTCAGAGCGTTTTGCTTTGGACGCTCTGGCCGAGAAGTAGGGTTGATGCGAGCATTCTGACCTCACTACCTCCAGACACATATGAGAGAACACCCTGACCATTTTACTCGCCCTAGCAGAGCTGGTTAGGCAGTTTTCATGTTATCCAGAGCGTTGGTGACTGTAACTGTGCTGCTGGCAACAATTGTATTACTGTTACGCTTTTTTGCCGATGTTTACTGACACGGCCATATTCAATGGGTGTTGAGCGTTAGTAAATTAATCAGTTAGTAAAGTAATCAGTTATTCTGCGCTGTGTTATTATCAGTTGAGAGTGCTCTGAAATCAGAGTAGATAGCTAGCCAGAGCGAATTTACGAACGCACCCGAATGTCCATTGAGAACGCACGACTATACCACTTATCTAAACTAATAATGACAAGACTAATAAAGTCAATAAACGTTGGGTAGTTAGTTAGATAGCATATAGTTTGTATACTGGCAAGTTCGATGTATAAGTAGCCAAGTAACGTTAGGTAGCTAACATACCGGTACATACTGCTGTAAGGATAGCGTAGCTAACAAAGTGTCAGCCAACATAACGTGTAAGGTAACTTATTAGAAAAGTCCTTACTTTATTACATTGCTCAAGATTTTCTTAACATTTGTCATAATTAGTTAAAGCAATGAATGTATCCGCTCTCGTTGGACTTCGACGGCATATTTACCGCCATTTTCTTCAAATCTGAAAACGTTGTGAAGCCACGCCTATTTCCGGTAGAATTGCACCATAGGCCCTAAAAGCACGGAAAATTTCCACTGCTTGTATACTTCGTATTTTGGCGAATGTAGTATGTCATACGGGAACTTTTGGCATACTAACTATATCCATATTATGACCAATAAGCATACTACATACTCAATTTAAGTCCCAAATTGTACGGTTAGTATGAGTATTCAAACACAGCTCAGGTCTGGAAAACCATTGTTGTTGTTGAACAGATGAACTTCCTTGTATTAGTGTTACCCACGTTGCTCTACGCTCCGTCTCCTTTGCGGAAAGTGTCCCGTTCGCCGCCCCTCGAACCATAGAGAATGATAGAAGCCTCCAGTGGCCAAAAGGCATATTAACATGGGCAGCGCCATTGAGAACTTCCACAATTTTAATGTAGTCAACAGGGGTGGGACTTCCAACTTCATTGGTTGATCTCCTGATGACCCTGTTGGAGTCAGGTCCAACCGGGTCATCAGGAGGGATCAACCAATCGTGAAGAAGAAAACATTTTATACTTAAAAATGGAGATCGCCTCAATGGTGCTGCCCATGACAGACATCATAATGGGAACTACTATATATAGGGAAACTTTCTCTATCATTCTCTTTGGTACGAACACACACACGATATTGGCAGTTGGATGCTGTGGGTGGGCTATAGTTTGTCAAGACTGTGGCTTCAATAACTGACACATAAACCTACCGTATTTGTTTAATAAAAAAATATGAATTTATCTGAATTTACCAACATGTAAATCATGACAAATTGGTGTACATGTGATCTAAAGAATAAAGGTATTCATTCAATTTATAATTACAAACATTACATATTTTCCCTCTGATCAAAGCAATTCCACAATTTTAGTTATGCTTTATGAATATTTACACAGATTCAATAACAAAAAAATAGAAGACTAAGAAATAAAATTACATATTTTAATATTTTAGTGACAATACCAACTAAACATCTTTAAAAATATACATAAAAATGTGAGTGCGGACTGATAGCCTACTATCTGCTGGACTTTTCATTGAAACTGAAAGCAATTACAAAAAATTTGTAAACACAAGCTTATATTTTGGGTTCTGGTTGGGTACAACAATTTAACTAAGATGATGTGTGTCTTAATACAGCATGTTTCCTTTAACTTTTATTTACATGCTGTTTTTTTTATGTACTCATCTTGTGTTTGTTGTTTTATATGTTAATAATAAGCCATTTAGCAGACGCTTTTATCCAAAGCGATTTACAGTGATGCGTGCATACATTTTTGTGTATGGGTGGTCCCGGGGATCGAACCCACTACCCTGGCGTTACAAGCGCCGTGCTCTACCAGCTGAGCTACAGAGGACCACAGGTACAACCGGGTCAGAAGAGCTCAGATTGTATACTGAATGACAATGCTTCACAATAAACATATTTAAAACATAACAATTTAACTAAGCTCATGAAGCATTTATAAGTTATATTCTTCAAGAATGAATGGCTATATTGATTAATTTAAAAGTCCACAAATGTATGTACTGTACCAATCCCAGATTTCCCCTTTTGGGTCTATCATGAGTTTGCAAAGACATAATTTTGCGTTAATTCTTCCTCAGATTAAAGCGAGGGTTTACCCTTTTTCATGTTTACACACACAACCCCTAAAATGTTTATCATTCAACACTTTGTGTAAGATGGAGGCCTTGTAACTTTCTACAAACGTCTGTTGATATTTCTTTGTTATGTTGAATTTGTTCTGCTTCCTCTCTCACAGCCCTCAACTTCATCTCATAATAAAGTGTGTGTTCAATGATCCACGGGATCTTGTTTTGCTCCATAGATTTCAAGTTTTTAAGTTTATTTTCTTTTTCTTGCAGTGACTCCTTCAGCGCCTCAATTTCTTCCCGTAGTGTCTTAATTTTCTCCTGGTGTTCGGGAGGCAGTTGCTTCTCTTGTTCTTGTAGCTTCTGCAGTTCTTCTTCATATTGCTTCCTCAACTCTTCCTCCTTGTGACAAATCTTTCTCTCCACCTCCTCGTACATTTTGTTGGTGTAGTGGTCTTGGCAATTTATTTTCACCATGTGGTCAATTTTCTCCAGGAAATCCAGCACTTGTCCCCTGTTTTCCATCTTTGTGTTGTCAAAAACATGGTACCTTCCACCACACTGGTTCACAAGTGTCTTGAGATCATCCTGAGCGTCATTGACATACTGTTTAATGCCACCATTATCCAACTCATCTCCATGGGTGAAGAGAATCATGGTATACCTTTCAGCTTCTTCTCCAAACAGCGCCCTGATTTTCTTAACCGCGCTCTGTTCCTCCTTTGTGAAAGGCCCCACATCTAAGACCAATACGATTGCATGGGGACCAGGGGAAGTCATGTTGATACATTTACTGATCTCCTTCTCCAAGTCACTGTCAGGATGGTTAGTATCAAATATTCCAGGTGTGTCTACTATCACTACCTGTCTCCCTGCCACCTCTTCTGTGTCCTTGCAACACTCTTTTGTCACAGATTTGCTAGATTTGGCATCTCTGAAACCCTTCCTCCCCAGAATGGTGTTTCCTGAAGAGCTTTTTCCAGCGCCAGTCTTCCCCACCAGCACAATCCTTGACACTACAGGAGAGAACAGAGAAAACATGAAAAATGTCACATCATGGTTTGCAATCACATAAGCAAGTCTTGCTGTTGGGTTTTTAAAACACTACTTAGTAATGGGTCTCCCATAACAAATGTAAATTGAGATAAATAATCATTCCTCTTCACTACTGGCTGCCAACTTGAAATGTGGATAATCAACGCACAACAAATATGACTTTGAAAAAAGTATTTATTGTTCAACTTACTCTTTGGAGGATCATCCATGGAGTTTCTTTTTCTACCCAGAGTCTGTTTGTCTGTGTCTTCATCCTTCTCCACTACATAAATGCACATTGAAGTCACCATCACATTAAATACTGCATGATGATTCAATCCTATTCTCTGTTATACACTTATGTTCATGTGAATGTAAAACCATGTACCGGAGCGCCAAGTCTAGGTCCAAAAGGCTTCTTAACAGCTTCTACCCCCAAGCCATAAGACTCCTGAACAGCTAATCAAATGGCTACCCGGACTATTTGCATTGACCCCCCGGCCCCAATTTTAAAATGTGATTTGATTTTGATGAAAGTCTGAAATAAAATGTAAACATCACACTGGAAATGAGTTTTGCATATGCTACTTCCCATAAAGTTACACACCTGCATTGATATTGCCTGGGTTTTATAACAAATAACTTCAAATCTGCAGTGGTGTGGTTGTTCATTCCCACTGCACTGTCTAACTAATAGAAAAACTGTGGCCAAGATAGGGATTGAATATATTCATACTCCCAAGATGAAAAACACCAATTGTTGTACTACTTCATGTAATTACACACCTTTTTAGAGCACCTTAAATGAAAGTGAAAGTAGAATGGCATGGGAGGACACGATGTTATATAAGTAAACTGAGGTGCTCAAAAACATATTTAAATGTTCACAACAATAGTTAGTAATTGTCTACTGTTTGCATCATTAAATACAGTCAACTTACAGGGTTTTGTTGTGCTTGATGAAGCCATTTGTCAGTGTTTCTTTTCGCTGTACCGTCTCCTACATTCACGATCACCTCCCTTCTGCTGTTCAGTCAAAGCCACTCCCATTTGGAGGGAGGAAGTAGAACTAGAGATGAAGGGGTTAGCATGAAACAGTCACCCTTCAATACATCCTAAACCAGGCCATAGTTATGGACTATTATCAAGGACTAGGAAACAGACAACTTATATTTTCTTCAATAAACTAGAAGAGCTACTCCCATTTGGAGGGAGGAAGTAGAACTAGTTTTGAACAAGAATCACAGAAAAATTATTGAGATGAACGGGTTTCCATGAAATAGTCACCCTTCAATAAATCCTAAACCAGGCCATAGTTATACTATTATCAAGGACTAGGAAACAGACAACTTATATTTTCTTCAATAAACTAGAAGAGATATAGTTTCTGTACCTATTCATGCAATGCTGCCAAACCTTGTTGAAGATTGCAGCTTTGAAGGTAGCCTTGATATAAAGACTAGCTAACAGTAAAGTAAATGATTGACGGAGTTATCGCTCAAAGGGAAGATACTTTATTAGTTTGTTCTTAACAGTCTACTTAAAAGGAAGTTACAAGGGAGTCTTATCCAATGTGCACATAGGATAATACAATGGTATATAAGCATTTCATTTGTGTAACATCTACATCAATGAAATCAATGATTATGGTACCACATTAAACAAGTCGATTTTTAAATAAAGCGAGTTATTTAGACATAAATAAACTTCAGACTGAAATGCATGACACCAGTGCTGCAGGTTGTTTTTATGAATAATGGGGGGATCATATACAGCTCTATCAACACAAAGACAAACAACATTAACTAATAATTTATACATATGTTTTACAGTGTCAACACCTGCTAAATGGCTGCTGGTGTATAATGTGGTCTACATGGGTCTACATGGGAGAGAGAGAGAGGAAGAGGAGGGGTGGAGGGAGACAGAGGGAGGAAACGTTTTGTACAACGATTACAGTCTGAATTTCCACTGCTGTTTCACTGACAGAACAAAGGTTGTTATGAAGATCTCTACTGACATCTAGTGGTTGAGAAGCAGAAGGAAGGAAGACTGCATAATATGTCATATAATTTACATTTACATTTAATATGATGTTTTATTATTATTATTTGAAAGTGTGTGCTTAGGTGTGTATCTGTCAGCTGGTCGGCATCTCTAGGGTCAGTTAGCTGTATGTAGTATATGCAATAAGAAGATTTCTCAGAAACAATTTACATATTTTGGAGGAATATTTAAGACTAGGATTGCATTTTGTACACAGTCCAGAATACAAGGTTCAAACTGCTATTCAAGAAGGAAGGGGTTAAATTAAGGGGAAAATACTAAATCACATTACAGCTGTGAGTATGAGATGAGATGTTAGTTTCCATACCTGTCCATGTACTGCTGGTATGTTTAAGTCATATCACTGACACAAATCGTCTTACATCCCAATTAGCGATGCTGCACCTCCTCATGATTTGCAGAAGGTTGTTGGTTCGAATCCCAGTGCTGATGGGGAAAATCCAAGTAAACTGGCAACTTGAGGGTTGCTGGTGTCAGGAATATCAAGCGCTACCTACTGCTGTTGTGCCCTTGAGCAAGGCACATACTGTAACTACTTCAGGGGTGCTGGTCTGCAGCTGACACTGTACTGCTACCAGCCTCTCGTGTGTCATATAAGGAGGGTTAGGAATTGAAGAATACACATGACCATTTTAATTGTTAGCTGGACAATGAAGTTCCAAATCTATTCTATTCTATGTTTGTGAATGTAGAGCAGACACCTGGGGACATTCACCTTGAATACCAATATCTGAGCTGGTGTTCCTGATTGACCCAATTCTAACTCTGTGTTGTGTTCTATTCTTTCCACAAGATAGCGGCTCTGACGTAATTTACTGCATTGTCTGACGTTAAATCCAATAGAAATGGTCACGACTGTTACTCCGTTTTCTTTGTCACAACTAAGTTGCCAAATTATGAAACTGGCCGGTCATAAGAGTGTCAACTTGTTCGGTAATTTCAGTAAATAATTATTTACTGCAACATGTTCTGAATACTTGTCACGCTGTTGATCCAATGACAGCTTTAACGTCAAATATGGCACCGGACAAAGAGTAAACTAGACTATATTCCTATAACCTGGTGCCATAAGACATTTATGTTAATTGGTACATGCAAATAGGATCCTGGATCGATTCTGTATTTACAGACATCAATCGAGGACATGAGCTGCAGTCAAAAGTAAAATGTCTCTATCCTGTACAAAATGTCGGAGCCTATTTTTTAGTTTCACTTTCACACAGGACATAATAAGGTGGGGTCTCATCCTCAGTTGGCTTCCTGTTGCACTCGTCTAGCAGGCATTTTATAGCAGTCATAGATCGACTGTCATTTACAATAGGACTAGACCTATATTAGGCTTTATAAGATGAATGTTGTAGCCAATTATAGGCATGCGCTATATAGCCTACGTTAAATTACCATAATAGAAGGACCCCTAATTACAATGAAAAAATATATTTTCAAAGATGATTTTTCAGTTCACAATTCACATCCTTCTTTGAATTTAGGCTACTGAATTGATGAAATCATTCCAACCCCACTTTCTCGAGGCCTTGCAGCAGCTGTATAGATAAAGCAAGTTTACTAAACATCCGTATCCCTCCTCCCTAAAATGAACATATATCATATATCCTACTTTTATACCAGTCTCAGGAGGAAATGGTACATTCATGTTTTAAACGAAATTATTATAGAATGAGTTCATGAAATAATTAATGTATTTGCATGTATTTGTTCTATTTTATAATAATAACCATCACTTTAATTATGTAGCACGTGTCATACAGAGACCTCAACTCAAGGTGCTGTTCATAATAAAATAATATTACAAATTGATTAAAAGTGAACATTGTAAACAATAAATCACAGAATGACACCAATGAGTACAAACACAATAATAGAAATAGGCCCCTCTAAAGACCTATACAGGCTTTAGGTAAATAAAAAACTGAAATATACTCCGAACAGGTATCAAGCTGAGAGGGCCATCACTAAATCAAAACAGCGTTACTACGAACTTGGAGAGAAAGCACACAAAGTATTGGCATGGCAACTGAAAGCAGAGGAAAGTAAGAGGACAATTAATGCTATAGAAACTCTTACTAATGAGATCTTTCGACCCTACTGAAATGAATGATACTACGAGGACCTCTATACTTCCCAATCAAGCGATGACCTATCAGCGATCAACTCTTTTCTCTCCTGTCTCAACCTCCCGTGCCTGCCAGAGGAAGACAGAGATCGCCTGAGTGAACAGTTCTCAGTTTCCCGTGCCTGTCATCTGGCACAGTAAAACCCCCAGGGTTAGCCTGGACCAACTGACCCTTGATTACGGTCAAGGGGGCTTAAACCTCCCCAATTTCAGAATGTATTACTGGGCTGCGCAGTCTAGATTTCTGGCCCAGAGGTTTGACAATGGTCCTTCTCCCTCATGGTTGAACATGGAATAGTTTGAGGTACATGAGGACACTGGGGCAGAATTGTTTTACAAATGGGACATTAAATCTATAAAAACTATCACAGACAACCCTTTATTTATACATTCTGTCCTGGCATGGTGCAAACTGCATGAGCTGTTCAGATGAGAGGGATTTATTTCCCCTAAAACCCCTCTATGGAACAATAGATTGATTCCTATGTTTTTCCAGAATAGTAACGTTAGACCACGGTCTGATAAGGGTATTACTCTTCTGGAACAGTGTTATGATGAGGGAATTCTTATGTCCTTCGAACAGCTGAAACAGAAATACCACTTGTCTAACAAAGACTTCTTTAGTTACCTACAACTGCGAAATGTTATGAGGGTTAATCTCAAGGGACAATGTAACCTACCTAAGATGTCACCTACTGGACAACTCTGCCATGCAGACCAGCCACTGGTCAAGACCATTTCCTGTGTTTACGATGTTCTTATGTCAGGATTACCACTGCCTGAGCTAGATAAACCCAGACTTGAGATGAGAAAAAGATCTGGGTATTAATCTTGATGAGGGACTATGGAGTGAGCTATGCAGGAATGGTGTTACATCCACATTGGACTCCAGATACAGACTGATCCAGTTTAATTTCCTCCATCAGCTCTATATCACCCCATCTAGATTACACAAATTCAACCCTGATATCTCCTCCTTATGTTTTAGATGTGGCTCAGATGAAGGAACATTCCTCCATTCCACTTGGCAGTGTTCAAAACTACACCGTTTCTGGCAAGGGGGTATGCGATACCATTTCCTCAATTAAATTAAATTAATCAGTTATTCTGCGCTGTGTTATTATCAGTTGAGAGTGCTCTGAAATCAGAGTAGATAGCTAGCCAGAGCGAATTTACGAACGCACCCGAATGTCCATTGAGAACGCACGACTATACCACTTATCTAAACTAATAATGACAAGACTAATAAAGTCAATAAACGTTGGGTAGTTAGTTAGATAGCATATAGTTTGTATACTGGCAAGTTGGCAGGTATACTGGGGCGGCAGGTAGCTTAGTGGTTAAGAGCGTTGTGCCAGTAACCGAAAGGTCGCTGGTTCTAATCCCGAGCTGACTAGGTGAAAAATCTGCCGATGTGCCCTTGAGCAAGGCACTTAACCCTAATTGCTCCTGTAAGTCGCTCTGGATAAGAGCGTCTGCTAAATGACTAAAATGTAAGTTCGATGTATAAGTAGCCAAGTAACGTTAGGTAGCTAACATACCGGTACATACTGCTGTAAGGATAGCGTAGCTAACAAAGTGTCAGCCAACATAACGTGTAAGGTAACTTATTAGAAAAGTCCTTACTTTATTACATTGCTCAAGATTTTCTTAACATTTGTCATAATTAGTTAAAGCAATGAATGTATCCGCTCTCGTTGGACTTCGACGGCATATTTACCGCCATTTTCTTCAAATCTGAAAACGTTGTGAAGCCACGCCTATTTCCTGTAGAATTGCACCATAGGCCCTAAAAGCACGGAAAATTTCCACTGCTTGTATACTTCGTATTTTGGCGAATGTAGTATGTCATACGGGAACTTTTGGCATACTAACTATATCCATATTATGACCAATAAGCATACTACATACTCAATTTAAGTCCCAAATTGTACGGTTAGTATGAGTATTCAAACACAGCTCAGGTCTGGATAACCATTGTTGTTGTTGAACAGATGAACTTCCTTGTATTCAGTGTTACCCACGTTGCTCTACGCTCCGTCTCCTTTGCGGAAAGTGTCCCGTTCGCCGCCCCTCGAACCATAGAGAATGATAGAAGCCTCTAGTGGCCAAAAGGCATATTAACATGGGCAGCGCCATTGAGAACTTCCACAATTTTAATGTAGTCAACAGGGGTGGGACTTCCAACTTCATTGGTTGATCTCCTGATGACCCTGTTGGAGTCAGGTCCAACCGGGTCATCAGGAGGGATCAACCAATCGTGAAGAAGAAAACATTTTATATTAATAATGGAGATCGCCTCAATGGTGCTGCCCATGACAGACATCATAATGGGAACTACTATATATAGGGAAACTTTCTCTATCATTCTCTTTGGTACGAACACACACACACGATATTGGCAGTTGGATGCTGTGGGTGGGCTATAGTTTGTCAAGACTGTGGCTTCAATAACTGACACATAAACCTACCGTATTTGTTTAATAAAAAAAATATGAATTTATCTGAATTTACCAACATGTAAATCATGACAAATTGGTGTACATGTGATCTAAAGAATAAAGGTATTCATTCAATTTATAATTACAAACATTACATATTTTCCCTCTGATCAAAGCAATTCCACCATTTTAGTTATGCTTTATGAATATTTACACAGATTCAATAACAAAGAAATAGAAGACTAAGAACTAAAATTACATATTTTAATATTTTAGTGACAATACCAACTAAACATCTTTAAAAATATACATAAAAATGTGAGTGCGGACTGATAGCCTACTATCTGCTGGACTTTTCATTGAAACTGAAAGCAATTACAAAAAATTTGTAAACACAAGCTTATATTTTGGGTTCTGGTTGGGTACAACAATTTAACTAAGATGATGTGTGTCTTAATACAGCATGTTTCCTTTAACTTATATTTTCATGCTGTTTTTTTAATGTAATCTTGTGTTTGTTGTTTTATATGTTAATAATTAGCCATTTAGCAGACGCTTTTATCCAAAGCGATTTACAGTGATGCGTGCATAAATGTTTGTGTATGGGTGGTCCCGGGGATCGAACCCACTACCCTGGCGTTACAAGCGCCGTGCTCTACCAGCTGAGCTACAGAGGACCACAGGTACAACCGGGTCAGAAGGGCTCAGATTGTATACTGAATGACAATGCTTCACAATAAACATATTTAAAACATAACAATTTAACTAAGCTCATGAAGCATTTATAAGTTATATTCTTCAAGAATGAATGGCTATATTGATTAATTTAAAAGTCCACAAATGTATGTACTGTACCAATCCCAGATTTCCCCTTTTGGGTCTATCATGAGTTTGCAAAGACATAATTTTGCGTTAATTCTTCCTCAGATTAAAGCGAGGGTTTACCCTTTTTCATGTTTACACACAACCCCTAAAATGTTTATCATTCAACACTTTGTGTAAGATGGAGGCCTTGTAACTTTCTACAAACGTCTGTTGATATTTCTTTGTTATGTTGAATTTGTTCTGCTTCCTCTCTCACAGCCCTCAACTTCATCTCATAATAAAGTGTGTGTTCAATGATCCACGGGATCTTGTTTTGCTCCACAGATTTCAAGTTTTTAAGTTTATTTTCTTTTTCTTGCAGTGACTCCTTCAGCGCCTCAATTTCTTCCCGTAGTGTCTTAATTTTCTCCTGGTGTTCGGGAGGCAGTTGCTTCTCTTGTTCTTGTAGCTTCTGCAGTTCTTCTTCATACTGCTTCCTCAACTCTTCCTCCTTGTGACAAATCTTTCTCTCCACCTCCTCGTACATTTTGTTGGTGTAGTGGTCTTGGCAATTTATTTTCACCATGTGGTCAATTTTCTCCAGGAAATCCAGCACTTGTCCCCTGTTTTCCATCTTTGTGTTGTCAAAAACATGGTACCTTCCACCACACTGGTTCACAAGTGTCTTGAGATCATCCTGAGCGTCATTGACATACTGTTTAATGCCACCATTATCCAACTCATCTCCATGGGTGAAGAGAATCATGGTATACCTTTCAGCTTCTTCTCCAAACAGCGCCCTGATTTTCTTAACCGCGCTCTGTTCCTCCTTTGTGAAAGGCCCCACATCTAAGACCAATACGATTGCATGGGGACCAGGGGAAGTCATGTTGATACATTTACTGATCTCCTTCTCCAAGTCACTGTCATCAAGGTTAGTATCAAATATTCCAGGTGTGTCTACTATCACTACCTATCTCCCTGCCACCTCTTCTGTGTCCTTGCAACACTCTTTTGTCACAGATTTGCTAGATTTGGCATCTCTGAAACCCTTCCTCCCCAGAATGGTGTTTCCTGAAGAGCTTTTTCCAGCACCAGTCTTCCCCACCAGCACAATCCTTGACACTACAGGAGAGAACAGAGAAAACATGAAAAATGTCACATCATGGTTTGCAATCACATAAGCAAGTCTTGCTGTTGGGTTTTTAAAACACTACTTAGTAATGGGTCTCCCATAACAAATGTAAATTGAGATAAATAATCATTCCTCTTCACTACTGGCTGCCAACTTGAAATGTGGATAATCAACGCACAACAAATATGACTTTGAAAAAAGTATTTATTGTTCAACTTACTCTTTGGAGGATCATCCATGGAGTTTCTTTTTCTACCCAGAGTCTGTTTGTCTGTGTCTTCATCCTTCTCCACTACATAAATGCACATTGAAGTCACCATCACATTAAATACTGCATGATGATTCAATCCTATTCTCTGTTATACACTTATGTTCATGTGAATGTAAAACCATGTACCGGAGCGCCAAGTCTAGGTCCAAAAGGCTTCTTAACAGCTTCTACCCCCAAGCCATAAGACTCCTGAACAGCTAATCAAATGGCTACCCGGACTATTTGCATTGACCCCCCGGCCCCAATTTTAAAATGTGATTTGATTTTGATGAAAGTCTGAAATAAAATGTAAACATCACACTGGAAATGAGTTTTGCATATGCTACTTCCCATAAAGTTACACACCTGCATTGATATTGCCTGGGTTTTATAACAAATAACTTCAAATCTGCAGTGGTGTGGTTGTTCATTCCCACTGCACTGTCTAACTAATAGAAAAACTGTGGCCAAGATAGGGATTGAATATATTCATACTCCCAAGATGAAAAACACCAATTGTTGTACTACTTCATGTAATTACACACCTTTTTAGAGCACCTTAAATGAAAGTGAAAGTAGAATGGCATGGGAGGACACGATGTTATATAAGTAAACTGAGGTGCTCAAAAACATATTTAAATGTTCACAACAATAGTTAGTAATTGTCTACTGTTTGCATCATTAAATACAGTCAACTTACAGGGTTTTGTTGTGCTTGATGAAGCCATTTGTCAGTGTTTCTTTTCGCTGTACCGTCTCCTACATTCACGATCACCTCCCTTCTGCTGTTCAGTCAAAGCCACTCCCATTTGGAGGGAGGAAGTAGAACTAGAGATGAAGGGGTTAGCATGAAACAGTCACCCTTCAATACATCCTAAACCAGGCCATAGTTATGGACTATTATCAAGGACTAGGAAACAGACAACTTATATTTTCTTCAATAAACTAGAAGAGCTACTCCCATTTGGAGGGAGGAAGTAGAACTAGTTTTGAACAAGAATCACAGAAAAATTATTGAGATGAACGGGTTTCCATGAAATAGTCACCCTTCAATAAATCCTAAACCAGGCCATAGTTATACTATTATCAAGGACTAGGAAACAGACAACTTATATTTTCTTCAATAAACTAGAAGAGATATAGTTTCTGTACCTATTCATGCAATGCTGCCAAACCTTGTTGAAGATTGCAGCTTTGAAGGTAGCCTTGATATAAAGACTAGCTAACAGTAAAGTAAATGATTGACGGAGTTATCGCTCAAAGGGAAGATACTTTATTAGTTTGTTCTTAACAGTCTACTTAAAAGGAAGTTACAAGGGAGTCTTATCCAATGTGCACATAGGATAATACAATGGTATATAAGCATTTCATTTGTGTAACATCTACATCAATGAAATCAATGATTATGGTACCACATTAAACAAGTCGATTTTTAAATAAAGCGAGTTATTTAGACATAAATAAACTTCAGACTGAAATGCATGACACCAGTGCTGCAGGTTGTTTTTATGAATAATGGGGGGATCATATACAGCTCTATCAACACAAAGACAAACAACATTAACTAATAATTTATACATATGTTTTACAGTGTCAACACCTGCTAAATGGCTGCTGGTGTATAATGTGGTCTACATGGGTCTACATGGGAGAGAGAGAGAGGAAGAGGAGGGGTGGAGGGAGACAGAGGGAGGAAACGTTTTGTACAACGATTACAGTCTGAATTTCCACTGCTGTTTCACTGACAGAACAAAGGTTGTTATGAAGATCTCTACTGACATCTAGTGGTTGAGAAGCAGAAGGAAGGAAGACTGCATAATATGTCATATAATTTACATTTACATTTAATATGATGTTTTATTATTATTATTTGAAAGTGTGTGCTTAGGTGTGTATCTGTCAGCTGGTCGGCATCTCTAGGGTCAGTTAGCTGTATGTAGTATATGCAATAAGAAGATTTCTCAGAAACAATTTACATATTTTGGAGGAATATTTAAGACTAGGATTGCATTTTGTACACAGTCCAGAATACAAGGTTCAAACTGCTATTCAAGAAGGAAGGGGTTAAATTAAGGGGAAAATACTAAATCACATTACAGCTGTGAGTATGAGATGAGATGTTAGTTTCCATACCTGTCCATGTACTGCTGGTATGTTTAAGTCATATCACTGACACAAATCGTCTTACATCCCAATTAGCGATGCTGCACCTCCTCATGATTTGCAGAAGGTTGTTGGTTCGAATCCCAGTGCTGATGGGGAAAATCCAAGTAAACTGGCAACTTGAGGGTTGCTGGTGTCAGGAATATCAAGCGCTACCTACTGCTGTTGTGCCCTTGAGCAAGGCACATACTGTAACTACTTCAGGGGTGCTGGTCTGCAGCTGACACTGTACTGCTACCAGCCTCTCGTGTGTCATATAAGGAGGGTTAGGAATTGAAGAATACACATGACCATTTTAATTGTTAGCTGGACAATGAAGTTCCAAATCTATTCTATTCTATGTTTGTGAATGTAGAGCAGACACCTGGGGACATTCACCTTGAATACCAATATCTGAGCTGGTGTTCCTGATTGACCCAATTCTAACTCTGTGTTGTGTTCTATTCTTTCCACAAGATAGCGGCTCTGACGTAATTTACTGCATTGTCTGACGTTAAATCCAATAGAAATGGTCACGACTGTTACTCCGTTTTCTTTGTCACAACTAAGTTGCCAAATTATGAAACTGGCCGGTCATAAGAGTGTCAACTTGTTCGGTAATTTCAGTAAATAATTATTTACTGCAACATGTTCTGAATACTTGTCACGCTGTTGATCCAATGACAGCTTTAACGTCAAATATGGCACCGGACAAAGAGTAAACTAGACTATATTCCTATAACCTGGTGCCATAAGACATTTATGTTAATTGGTACATGCAAATAGGATCCTGGATCGATTCTGTATTTACAGACATCAATCGAGGACATGAGCTGCAGTCAAAAGTAAAATGTCTCTATCCTGTACAAAATGTCGGAGCCTATTTTTTAGTTTCACTTTCACACAGGACATAATAAGGTGGGGTCTCATCCTCAGTTGGCTTCCTGTTGCACTCGTCTAGCAGGCATTTTATAGCAGTCATAGATCGACTGTCATTTACAATAGGACTAGACCTATATTAGGCTTTATAAGATGAATGTTGTAGCCAATTATAGGCATGCGCTATATAGCCTACGTTAAATTACCATAATAGAAGGACCCCTAATTACAATGAAAAAATATATTTTCAAAGATGATTTTTCAGTTCACAATTCACATCCTTCTTTGAATTTAGGCTACTGAATTGATGAAATCATTCCAACCCCACTTTCTCGAGGCCTTGCAGCAGCTGTATAGATAAAGCAAGTTTACTAAACATCCGTATCCCTCCTCCCTAAAATGAACATATATCATATATCCTACTTTTATACCAGTCTCAGGAGGAAATGGTACATTCATGTTTTAAACGAAATTATTATAGAATGAGTTCATGAAATAATTAATGTATTTGCATGTATTTGTTCTATTTTATAATAATAACCATCACTTTAATTATGTAGCACGTGTCATACAGAGACCTCAACTCAAGGTGCTGTTCATAATAAAATAATATTACAAATTGATTAAAAGTGAACATTGTAAACAATAAATCACAGAATGACACCAATGAGTACAAACACAATAATAGAAATAGGCCCCTCTAAAGACCTATACAGGCTTTAGGTAAATAAAAAACTGAAATATACTCCGAACAGGTATCAAGCTGAGAGGGCCATCACTAAATCAAAACAGCGTTACTACGAACTTGGAGAGAAAGCACACAAAGTATTGGCATGGCAACTGAAAGCAGAGGAAAGTAAGAGGACAATTAATGCTATAGAAACTCTTACTAATGAGATCTTTCGACCCTACTGAAATGAATGATACTACGAGGACCTCTATACTTCCCAATCAAGCGATGACCTATCAGCGATCAACTCTTTTCTCTCCTGTCTCAACCTCCCGTGCCTGCCAGAGGAAGACAGAGATCGCCTGAGTGAACAGTTCTCAGTTTCCCGTGCCTGTCATCTGGCACAGTAAAACCCCCAGGGTTAGCCTGGACCAACTGACCCTTGATTACGGTCAAGGGGGCTTAAACCTCCCCAATTTCAGAATGTATTACTGGGCTGCGCAGTCTAGATTTCTGGCCCAGAGGTTTGACAATGGTCCTTCTCCCTCATGGTTGAACATGGAATAGTTTGAGGTACATGAGGACACTGGGGCAGAATTGTTTTACAAATGGGACATTAAATCTATAAAAACTATCACAGACAACCCTTTATTTATACATTCTGTCCTGGCATGGTGCAAACTGCATGAGCTGTTCAGATGAGAGGGATTTATTTCCCCTAAAACCCCTCTATGGAACAATAGATTGATTCCTATGTTTTTCCAGAATAGTAACGTTAGACCACGGTCTGATAAGGGTATTACTCTTCTGGAACAGTGTTATGATGAGGGAATTCTTATGTCCTTCGAACAGCTGAAACAGAAATACCACTTGTCTAACAAAGACTTCTTTAGTTACCTACAACTGCGAAATGTTATGAGGGTTAATCTCAAGGGACAATGTAACCTACCTAAGATGTCACCTACTGGACAACTCTGCCATGCAGACCAGCCACTGGTCAAGACCATTTCCTGTGTTTACGATGTTCTTATGTCAGGATTACCACTGCCTGAGCTAGATAAACCCAGACTTGAGATGAGAAAAAGATCTGGGTATTAATCTTGATGAGGGACTATGGAGTGAGCTATGCAGGAATGGTGTTACATCCACATTGGACTCCAGATACAGACTGATCCAGTTTAATTTCCTCCATCAGCTCTATATCACCCCATCTAGATTACACAAATTCAACCCTGATATCTCCTCCTTATGTTTTAGATGTGGCTCAGATGAAGGAACATTCCTCCATTCCACTTGGCAGTGTTCAAAACTACACCGTTTCTGGCAAGGGGGTATGCGATACCATTTCCTCAATTAAATTAAATTAATCAGTTATTCTGCGCTGTGTTATTATCAGTTGAGAGTGCTCTGAAATCAGAGTAGATAGCTAGCCAGAGCGAATTTACGAACGCACCCGAATGTCCATTGAGAACGCACGACTATACCACTTATCTAAACTAATAATGACAAGACTAATAAAGTCAATAAACGTTGGGTAGTTAGTTAGATAGCATATAGTTTGTATACTGGCAAGTTGGCAGGTATACTGGGGCGGCAGGTAGCTTAGTGGTTAAGAGCGTTGTGCCAGTAACCGAAAGGTCGCTGGTTCTAATCCCGAGCTGACTAGGTGAAAAATCTGCCGATGTGCCCTTGAGCAAGGCACTTAACCCTAATTGCTCCTGTAAGTCGCTCTGGATAAGAGCGTCTGCTAAATGACTAAAATGTAAGTTCGATGTATAAGTAGCCAAGTAACGTTAGGTAGCTAACATACCGGTACATACTGCTGTAAGGATAGCGTAGCTAACAAAGTGTCAGCCAACATAACGTGTAAGGTAACTTATTAGAAAAGTCCTTACTTTATTACATTGCTCAAGATTTTCTTAACATTTGTCATAATTAGTTAAAGCAATGAATGTATCCGCTCTCGTTGGACTTCGACGGCATATTTACCGCCATTTTCTTCAAATCTGAAAACGTTGTGAAGCCACGCCTATTTCCTGTAGAATTGCACCATAGGCCCTAAAAGCACGGAAAATTTCCACTGCTTGTATACTTCGTATTTTGGCGAATGTAGTATGTCATACGGGAACTTTTGGCATACTAACTATATCCATATTATGACCAATAAGCATACTACATACTCAATTTAAGTCCCAAATTGTACGGTTAGTATGAGTATTCAAACACAGCTCAGGTCTGGATAACCATTGTTGTTGTTGAACAGATGAACTTCCTTGTATTCAGTGTTACCCACGTTGCTCTACGCTCCGTCTCCTTTGCGGAAAGTGTCCCGTTCGCCGCCCCTCGAACCATAGAGAATGATAGAAGCCTCTAGTGGCCAAAAGGCATATTAACATGGGCAGCGCCATTGAGAACTTCCACAATTTTAATGTAGTCAACAGGGGTGGGACTTCCAACTTCATTGGTTGATCTCCTGATGACCCTGTTGGAGTCAGGTCCAACCGGGTCATCAGGAGGGATCAACCAATCGTGAAGAAGAAAACATTTTATATTAATAATGGAGATCGCCTCAATGGTGCTGCCCATGACAGACATCATAATGGGAACTACTATATATAGGGAAACTTTCTCTATCATTCTCTTTGGTACGAACACACACACACGATATTGGCAGTTGGATGCTGTGGGTGGGCTATAGTTTGTCAAGACTGTGGCTTCAATAACTGACACATAAACCTACCGTATTTGTTTAATAAAAAAAATATGAATTTATCTGAATTTACCAACATGTAAATCATGACAAATTGGTGTACATGTGATCTAAAGAATAAAGGTATTCATTCAATTTATAATTACAAACATTACATATTTTCCCTCTGATCAAAGCAATTCCACCATTTTAGTTATGCTTTATGAATATTTACACAGATTCAATAACAAAGAAATAGAAGACTAAGAACTAAAATTACATATTTTAATATTTTAGTGACAATACCAACTAAACATCTTTAAAAATATACATAAAAATGTGAGTGCGGACTGATAGCCTACTATCTGCTGGACTTTTCATTGAAACTGAAAGCAATTACAAAAAATTTGTAAACACAAGCTTATATTTTGGGTTCTGGTTGGGTACAACAATTTAACTAAGATGATGTGTGTCTTAATACAGCATGTTTCCTTTAACTTATATTTTCATGCTGTTTTTTTAATGTAATCTTGTGTTTGTTGTTTTATATGTTAATAATTAGCCATTTAGCAGACGCTTTTATCCAAAGCGATTTACAGTGATGCGTGCATACATTTTTGTGTATGGGTGGTCCCGGGGATCGAACCCACTACCCTGGCGTTACAAGCGCCGTGCTCTACCAGCTGAGCTACAGAGGACCACAGGTACAACCGGGTCAGAAGAGCTCAGATTGTATACTGAATGACAATGCTTCACAATAAACATATTTAAAACATAACAATTTAACTAAGCTCATGAAGCATTTATAAGTTATATTCTTCAAGAATGAATGGCTATATTGATTAATTTAAAAGTCCACAAATGTATGTACTGTACCAATCCCAGATTTCCCCTTTTGGGTCTATCATGAGTTTGCAAAGACATAATCTTGCGTTAATTCTTCCTCAGATTAAAGCGAGGGTTTACCCTTTTTCATGTTTACACACACAACCCCTAAAATGTTTATCATTCAACACTTTGTGTAAGATGGAGGCCTTGTAACTTTCTACAAACGTCTGTTGATATTTCTTTGTTATGTTGAATTTGTTCTGCTTCCTCTCTCACAGCCCTCAACTTCATCTCATAATAAAGTGTGTGTTCAATGATCCACGGGATCTTGTTTTGCTCCATAGATTTCAAGTTTTTAAGTTTCTTTTCTTTTTCTTGCAGTGACTCCTTCAGCGCCTCAATTTCTTCCCGTAGTGTCTTAATTTTCTCCTGGTGTTCGGGAGGCAGTTGCTTCTCTTGTTCTTGTAGCTTCTGCAGTTCTTCTTCATATTGCTTCCTCAACTCTTCCTCCTTGTGACAAATCTTTCTCTCCACCTCCTCGTACATTTTGTTGGTGTAGTGGTCTTGGCAATTTATTTTCACCATGTGGTCAATTTTCTCCAGGAAATCCAGCACTTGTCCCCTGTTTTCCATCTTTGTGTTGTCAAAAACATGGTACATTCCACCGCACTGGCTCACAAGTGTCTTGAGATCATCCTGAGCGTCATTGACATACTGTTTAATGCCACCATTATCCAACTCATCTCCATGGGTGAAGAGAATCATGGTATACCTTTCAGCTTCTTCTCCAAACAGTGCCCTGATTTTCTTAACCGCGCTCTGTTCCTCCTTTGTGAAAGGCCCCACATCTAAGACCAATACGATTGCATGGGGACCAGGGGAAGTCATGTTGATACATTTACTGATCTCCTTCTCCAAGTCACTGTCATCAAGGTTAGTATCAAATATTCCAGGTGTGTCTACTATCACTACCTATCTCCCTGCCACCTCTTCTGTGTCCTTGCAACACTCTTTTGTCACAGATTTGCTAGATTTGGCATCTCTGAAACCCTTCCTCCCCAGAATGGTGTTTCCTGAAGAGCTTTTTCCAGCACCAGTCTTCCCCACCAGCACAATCCTTGACACTACAGGAGAGAACAGAGAAAACATGAAAAATGTCACATCATGGTTTGCAATCACATAAGCAAGTCTTGCTGTTGGGTTTTTAAAACACTACTTAGTAATGGGTCTCCCATAACAAATGTAAATTGAGATAAATAATCATTCCTCTTCACTACTGGCTGCCAACTTGAAATGTGGATAATCAACGCACAACAAATATGACTTTGAAAAAAATATTTATTGTTCAACTTACTGTTTGGAGGATCATCCATGGAGTTTCTTCTTCTACCCAGAGTCTGTTTGTCTGTGTCTTCATCCTTCTCCACTACATAAATGCACATTGAAGTCACCATCACATTAAATACTGCATGATGATTCAATCCTATTCTCTGTTATACACTTATGTTCATGTGAATGTAAAACCATGTACCGGAGCGCCAAGTCTAGGTCCAAAAGGCTTTGTTGTATCGCGTCGATGCTGGCAATTATTGCTGATAAACAAAGGAGTCCGCTCATACTGAACCTTTGATCATAAGTTTTATTCATATCACAAGATTTCAGCATAAGTGACGGATGTCATGACACCCGGAGAGCAGTGTCCTCGAATTGTAATGTCTGCTCTAACCTCTTCGTCGTTGTATATAATCTTCCCAAGATAGGGGTACTGTCCAATCCCCTGTCTACAAAGAAGGGTTATCTGTCATATCCGGGGTGTCACATTAAAACCGGGTGGAGGGAGACAGAGGGAGGAAACGTTTTGTACAACGATTACAGTCTGAATATCCACTGCTGTTTCACTGACAGAACAAAGGTTGTTATGAAGATCTCTACTGACATCTAGCGGTTGAGAAACAGCAGGAAGGAAGACTGAATAATATGTCATATAATGTTTTATTATTATTATTATTTGAAAGTGTGTGCTTAGGTGTGTATCTGGCATCTCTAGGGTCAGTTAGCTGTATGTAGTATATGCAATAAGAAGATTTCTCAGAAACAATTTACATATTTTGGAGGAATATTTAAGACTAGGATTGCATTTTGTACACAGTCCAGAATACAAGGTTCAAACTGCTATTCAAGAAGGAAGGGGTTAAGTTAAGGGGAAAAATACAAAATCACATTACAGCTGTGAGTATGAGATGAGATGTTAGTTTCCATACCTATCCATGTACTGCTGGTATGTTGAAGTCATATCACTGACACAAATCACCTTACATCCCAATTAGCGATGCTGCACCTCCTCATGATTTGCAGAAGGTTGTTGGTTCGAATCCCAGTGCTGATGGGGAAAATCCAAGTAAACTGGCAACTTGAGGGTTGCTGGTGTCAGGAATATCAAGCGCTACCTACTGCTGTTGTGCCCTTGAGCAAGGCACATACTGTAACTACTTCAGGGGTGCTGGTCTGCAGCTGACACTGTACTGCTACCAGCCTCTCCTGTGTCATATAAGGAGGGTTAGGAATTGAAGAATACACATTTCCATTTTTATTGTTAGATGGACAATAAAGTTCCAGATATGTCATATTCTATGTTTGTGAATGTAGAGCAGACACCTGGAGACATTCACCTTGAATACCAATATCTGAGCTGCTGTTCCTGATTGACCCAATTCTAACTCTGTGTTGTGTTCTATTCTTTCCACAAGATAGCGGCAGGTAGCTTAGTGGTTAAGTGCGTTGTGCCAGTAACCGAAAGGTTGCTGGTTCTAATCCCCGAGCCGACTAGGTGAAAAATCTGTCTGTGCCCTTGAGCAAGGCACTTAACCCTAATTGTTCATGTAAGTCGCTCTGGATAAGAGCTTCTGCTAAATGACGTAAATGTAAGATGGCAGCTCTGACGTGTTTTACTGCATTGTCTGAGGCATGCATATTAATGTCTCTGTGTGAGAACGAAGAACCTGTTTTTCTAATGTCCGAAACAGTATCATTATTAGTCCCACATACTTCACATATTTTATCTCCATCATTTATCTCCAGATCAGAACTCTGCCATTAACATCAAGATCACATCAGATGTTATGGTAAATGGTGTCTCTCAGCAGTGGAGATAAATGATGCATACCTTGCATTCAACATCATTGGCTATCAGCCTGTTAGTACTGTTTGTCCTCTCTTGGGCCATAAATATATAAAATCATATAAACACTTTGATAGTGAGTACATAATAAACCACAAACGCATTAGGTGAGGACAAGGTTTCAATAACAATCATAGTCACAGGTTCACATGAGGTCTTTCTGTACAAGCTTACATTTCCACGTATCTCACTGTTTACATTCAACAAATGGGACAGGCATTTGAGAGAAGTGAGGCATATAAAGTACATTTTTAAAGGTGTACATGACTTTAACAAGTTGTCCCTACTAAGATGTGAAAAGGGTGGTATGCAGCTAATCATTTTCCGAATTCCATAAAGTGTTGTACATGCCGTCCAAAATGACAAACTTGTTTTTACAGAGTAATGAACCTGGATAGATATGATTCTTGGCATTGTTAAGAACAGAAAAAACGGCAAAGTTTAGTTTAGTTCATTTCAAGATCTTAAAATGACCTGTTGTTTGAAATACTGGCCATTACCAGCTATGCAACATGACTGCAGTATTCAACACCCCACTCACATGCAAACCAAATCATTACTTTTGGTAATAGGCGATCAGCACCAACAGTTCTTGGTCTATAAACAGAGTATGTGTGGAAGGAGTGTTTTGATGTTATAGACAGATTAAGAATGAGATGGTAGACTGTAGAAAAGTGAACACCAAAGACAGGGTGGCAGGTAGACTAGCGGTTAGAGCGTTGGGCCAGCAACCTGAGCTGTCAAGGTGAAACATCTGTCCATGTGTCCTTGACCAAGGCCCTTAACCCTAATTTGACCCTGTAAAACAACGCATTTCACTGCACCTCTCTGGTGTATGTGACAATAAAACATATGTATTTGTTGGTAACACTTCCTATGAATAGCCTTTTCATAATGCATTATAAGCTAATTTATTAACTCCTTATGAGCTATGCATAATACATTGTAATGCACAGTTTATGCACTAATAACTGCTCACAAACATTTAGCAGTTCATAGAGCATTATAACCAAGACTGTAAAATGCCATATGAAGCTAAATGTTATACTGGCCAATATGAAATAGAGAATGATATGTACTCATCAAGGGGTAATCTCTATGTAATAATAATAATAATATGCCATTTAGCAGACGCTTTTATCCAAAGCGACTTACAGTCATGTGTGCATACATTTTTGTGTATGGGTGGTCCCGGGGATCGAACCCACTACCGTGGCGTTACAAGCGCCGTGCTCCTCACACACGTATCTCTGTCTTGTACACCCTCTTAACACCATTTTCCAAAAGGGTATTTTAATAGAGAATGACGTCATTATGAAGAGGTTATTCATAGGAAGATGCATACCAATCTACTATCCATGTTCTAACCGACTGCCCAATCAGAGCTCCTCCCATTTAGAGAGACAGGAAGTGGAGCTGTAATTTAGAAGTACATCACAGGGAAATAACAGTTTTTTTCTAGTCTTTGAATTGTTTTATTAACGCCATCACACCAACTCCTCCCAACAACCCTGATAATCCTCCTAACACCACTCCTCCTCCTGGACCAACTAACCTTCCTATCAATCCACCAACTGCTGCTGCTCCTATGAAAGCCATTGCTATTCCAACTGATTTCCCAGTCTGGATCTCAGTGGCTATAGTAGACCTTCCAACCCGTCTTAAATTCTGTCCCCAGGCTATGTCTATAAGTGTGTATGATCCAGCTCCCATTGCCTCAGCAAACACCCCTATCAGAGAACCCCTTATGAACTCTGTTACATTCACAGGGCTTTTGCTCCACGCACAATTGCCTCCCATGGCCACTACAACTAAAGCACTGATCAGACAGAAATGCTTTGGTTTCATATACAAAATGAACAGAATCGCTGCCACAAACTGTGCTTTTTTCTCTTGAGATTCTCTCTCTCTCTCTCTGTACTCTATCCTCTGTCTCTCTTCTCTTTTCCTCTCTTCCTCCCTGCGACTCTCCTCTTCCATCAACTCAATCTCTTCTCTATTCTTTCTTTCTGCCTCCTGCAGCATGTCAGGTGTGTAACAGCTACCTTCATTCACATTCATCATGATGAGAATCTTTTCCAGCAGCCCAGTCACCTGCTTTCTATTGGCTCTGTCTTTGTTGTTAAGGACATGATATCTCCAACCACGCTCTTCAATGAGCTCAGACAACTTAACATTTTTCTCTACTAGTTCCTCTATTGTTCTGTTGATCAGCTCGTCTCCATGAGTAAAGACAATGATAGTGTATCTTGAAGCTACTTCACCAAAACATTTCTCAAATTCAGCGACTACATCTGTCTCCTGCTCAGTGAAAGTATCAAGAGTTAGAACAAAGATAAATGCATGGGGTCCAGGGTTAGCCAGATGAATACATCTCTCTATCTCTGAACTCAGACCCTCCTGTGTGTGTGTTGCATAGAAGAAGTCTGGAGTGTCAACCACACTGACTCTATTCTCTCCAATCAGAACACTTCTCTCTTCACATTTCATGGTAACTGAGGAAAAGCCCAAAGCTGAGTGAAACACTTCCCGACCCAGAATGGTGTTTCCTGTTGCACTCTTCCCCACTCCAGTTTTGCCAAGCAGCACAGTCCTGACATCACGAGGATGAGGTGCCATAGTGAATCCAGGTCTGTCCATTATCGATTGTTGAAGGCTACTAACCACCAGTCCTGTTAATCATAGACAACAATGTGTCAAACTAATGTCTCTGTGAAAGTCAGAACAGGGTGCATTTGCATCTGTTTGTTCAATAGCGGTTAAGACAATAAAAACTAGGTTAAAACATGACATGAATTACAGTGTAACGGGGCCCAATCTTTGTCTTTATTAACATAAGTGTTATAGCATATTCATTCTTAATTTGACTTCTTGTTTTACCATTTTGCGTTAACACAAATGTGGCCCATAGTGTTTATTATAATTATTTGGCTTGAAGTTGTAATATTATGTTACAAACTCAGATGGCGCCGTAGGCTAAAATAATTACATGATCAAGATTCTGGCCATTCTATTAGACCTAAAGCTTGACATATAAACTAAAGACATAAATCTTTAAGCTAAGATTGATACAATTTAAAATGTAACTTGTTACTTACAGGGTATAGAAAGTAAAGTCCGATAGAGTTTAATAAGTTTGAGTGCGTCGTCTGTCTTCAAGAAACAACTAAACACTTTAGCTGCGGTCGACAGATGTTCAATCCAGGACAAGTGGTCACGAATGTTACTCCGTTTTCTTCGTCATAACCAAGTTGCCAAATAATGAAACTGTCCGGTCATGAGTGTCAACTTGTTCGGTAATTTCAGTAAATAATTATTTACTGCAACATGTTCTGAATACTTGTCACGCTGTTGATTCCAAAGACGGCTTTAACGTCAAATATGGCACCTGACAAAGAGTAGGCTAGACTATATTCCTATAACCAGGTGCCATAAAACATTTATGTTAATTGGTACATGCAAATAGGATCCTGGATGATTCTGTATTTACAGACATCAATGGAGGATATGAGCTGCAGTCAAAGTAAAATGTCTCTATCCTGTACAAAATGTCGGAGCCTATTTTTGAGTTTCACTTTCACACAGCACATAATAAGGTGGGGTCTCATACTCAGTTGGCTTCCTGTTGCACTCGTCTAGCAGGCATTTTATAGCAGTCATAGGTCGACTGTCATTTACAATAGGACTAGACCTATGTTAGGCTTTATAATTTTTTGTGGTTTATTGACAACTGTTTATGTCAAATTGTTTGTGTTCTACTTGTAGCCCTGGTTGTCCTGAAAATAACATGCTAAAACGTAATTGTTAGGCTAAATATAAGGGCTGGACATGCAGATAAATATGTCAGATAAATGGTTAATTAAAGGGTTAATAAAAGCATACGCTCAGATAAAAAGAAGTGTTCTATATAGAACATTTTGGTCAATACAAATTTCAACTGCCATTTCCAATTATAAAACCAACTGCCATTCCAAAAAAATATTGCATTTTTGAAACTGCAGTAAAAGTGCAGTAACTGCAGTCGACTGTGGTATTTTGGACGCAGTAATTGCAGAATAACTGCAGATATACGGCACTCTGATTGCAATCTTTTTTGTAAGGAAGCATGCGACGTAAGAGGGTGGTGGTTGAACTTGCAAATACCCTACCAATAAGCACACTATTTTTACATTAAGTAAGGTAAGCAAAGTTGATTATTTAATTCAAATATATGAAGCCAAAGTGATATGACAAACTATAGGCTAGATAGCTAGATAAGGTTGTTTCAGGATTTTTGCACCGTTTGTAAGCTATCTAGACAGTTAAAGGGTACTTTAATTATTCACTTTGCAAGCTAAATAACTCTTACAAATATACGTAAATGTTTCTTATTGAATATGCCAAATAGAGGTACAGACCCAGCTTGACATTGGCAATTCGAAAATTGTTACTTTCATTTCAGTGTGGCGTCAGATGAGGGGACTAGCTATAGGTCCACACGGTGAAGTGACGTTTTCAGCGAAAATCGTCAAAGCAAGCGGGGACGAGCGGGGTACGGAGCTTTCCCCATTGAAAGCAGTTCAGCCAAGCCTGATTTGAAGCATGACACACATAGTTGACTTTTTTGTGTGTTATAACTGGATTATAGCTCCCGTCCAAATGTTGTGAAGATATACAGTATATTCATGTCATAGACACCAGTAAACTCCATTACACTCAAAAGTTACAACAACTTCAACCAGTGAATGCTAGCAATGGCTAGCTATGCTAGCTATTGTAGCAGTCTGTCTTAATGAGTGTTAGCATGCTAATAGCACACCCTGCACACAAACATGTATATTTTTAAGGGATATGCAGTAGGTTGATGACGATATCATCAAAGTCTGTTGTATCAGACATTTCAAACAACATTCCATTTCAAACAACACGGTGACTGAGTTTATCAGGAAGTGTATAGGAGATGTTGTGCCCACTGTGACTATTAAAACCTATCCTAACCAGAAACCATGGATAGATGGCAGCATTCGCGCAAAACTGAAAGAGCGAACCACCGCATTTAACCATGGCAAGGTGACTGGGAATATGACAGAATACAAACAGTGTAGCTACTCACTCCGCAAGGCAATTAAACAGGCAAAACTTCAGTATAGAGACAAAGTGGAGTCGCAATTCTACGGCTCAGACACGAGACGTATGTGGCAGGGTCTACAGACAATCACGGACTACAAAAGGAAAACCAGCCACATCACCGACACCGACGTCTCGCTTCCAAACAAGCTAAACACCTTCTTCGCCCGCTTTGAGGATAACACAGTGCCACTGACGAGGCCCACTACCAAGGACTGTGGCCTCTCCTTCTCCATGGCCAATGTGAGTAAGACATTTAAGCATATTAACCCCCGCAAGGCTGCCGGCCCAGACGGCATCCCTAGCCGCGTCCTCAGAGCATGCGCAGACCAGCTGGCTGGTGTGTTTACAGACATATTCAAGCTCTCACTATCCCAGTCTGCTGTCACCACATGCTTCAAGATGGCCACCATTGGTCCTGTACCCAAGAAAGCAAAGGAACTGAACTACATGACTATCGCCCCGTAGCACTCACCTCTGTCATCATGAAGTGCTTTGAGAGACTAGTCAAGAATCATATCACCTCTACCTTACCTGTCACCCTAGACCCATTTCAATTTGCTTACCGCCCCAATAGATCCACAGACGATGCAATCGCCATTACACTGAACAATGCCCTATCCTATCTGCACAAGAGGAATACCTATGTAAGAATGCTGTTCATTGACTATAGCTCAGCATTCAACACCATAGTACCCTCCAAGCTCATCATTAAGCTCGAGGCCCTGGGTCTGAACCCCGCCCTGTGCAACTGGGTCCTGGACTTCCTGACGGGCCGCCCCCAGGTGGTGAAGGTAGGAAACAACATCTCCACTTCGTTGATCCTCAACACTGGGGCCCCACAAGGGTGCATGCTCAGCCCCCTCCTGTACTCCCTGTTCACCCATGACTGCATGGCCAAGCACGCCTCCAACTCAATCATCGAATATCCGAAACTTTGAACATCCCACGGAGCACCATTAAATCCATTATTAAAAAATGGAAAGAATATGGCACGACAACAAACCTGCCAAGAGAGGACCGCCCACCAAAACTCACGGACCAGGCAAGGAGGGCATTAATCAGAGAGGCAACAAAGAGACCAAAGAAAACCCTGAAGGAGCTGCAAAGCTCCACAGCGGAGATTGGAGTATCTGTCCATAGGACCATATTAAGCCGTACACTCCACAGAGCTGGGCTTTAGGGAAGAGTGGCCAGAAAAAGGCCATTGCTTAAAGAAAATAATAAGCAAACACGTTTGGTGTTTGCCAAAAGGCATGTGGGAGACTCCCCAAACATATGGAAGAAGGTACTCTGGTCAGATGAGACTAAAATTGAGCTTTTTGGCCATCAAGGAAAACGCTATGTCTGGCGCAAACCCAACACCTCTCATCACCCCGAGGACACCATCCCCACAGTGAAGCATGGTGGTGGCAGCATCATCGGCAGGGACTGGGAAACTGGTTGAATTGAAGGAATGATGGATGGCGCTAAATACAGGGAAATTCTTAAGGGAAACCTGTTTCAGTCTTCCAGAGATTTGAGACTGGGACGGAGGTTCACTTTCCAGCAGGACAATGACCCTAAGCATACTGCTAAAGCAACACTCGAGAGGTTTAAGGGGAAACATTTAAATGTCTTGGAATGGCTTAGTCAAAGCCCAGACCTCAATCCAATTGAGAATCTGTGGTATGACTTAAAGATTGCTGTACACCAGCGGAACCCATCCAACTTGAAGGAACTGGAACAGTTTTGCCTTGAAGAATGGGCAAAAATCCCAGTGGCTAGATGTGCCAAGCTTATAGAGACATACCCCAAGAGACTTGCAGCTGTAATTGCTGCAAAAGGAGGTTCTACAAAGTATTGACTTTGGGGGGTGGTGAATAGTTATGCACGCTCAAGTTTTCAGTTTTTCTGTCTTATTTCTTGTTTGTTTCACACCAAAAAATATTTTGCATCTTTAAAGTGGTAGGCATGTTGTGTAAATCAAATGTTACAAACCCCCCCAAAAAAGCAATTTTAATTCCAGGTTGTAAGGCAACAAAATAGGAACAATGCGAAGGGGGGTGAATACTTTCACAAGCCACTGTAAGAATGTCATTCCTGTTCATCATGTCTGAGTACCCCCAGATGTGTCAAACCTCTCCCCGGGTACCCCCAGACGTGTCAAATGTATTCTCGAGGACCCCCAGACATGTATTATTTAGTTGTTGCTCTGAGCTAGCTCATTGCATGCATAACCATATGAAAGAGGAGAAGTTTGAAAACCCCTGTCTCAGTTGACTCTCCTGGCTAAATAAACCATATGAATAGATTACCTGATATTCTGATACACAACAGAATGTTTATCCTCAATAATAGATGACTGCTGAAGGATAATGTTGGTAAATGTGTACACTGCAAATTTAAATTTCTCTTCAATACTTAACTATGCCTCTAGTCTTCTGAGCTAACCCGCTTGGTCATATCTCCAGTGTTGTAGTATTTGAGACCAGACCGTTCTCGAGTCCGGTCACGAGACCATATATTGAGCGTCTCGGTCTTGTCTCAGTGTTGGATACATTTGTACCAGTGGCGATTTTAGCATGTAAATCTTGGTGGGGCAAACAAAAAAATTGGGATGCATGCCAGAAAAGCCACTACACTACACAACACAACACTAAACAATACATTAATTGCACTATAACGGTGACAAACGGTTCCCACAAACTGTTAGAGCCTACATAAAGCTGTCCCAACAGCAGAGCTTTCTTTTCAGCACCATGGAGTGAATCCTTACCACCGCTACCACCACAGAAAGCACTGAGCTAGCCTGAAACACCTGCATTTTGGAGCTGCCTTACTCAAGAAAGCAAAAGATAGACCATGTTTGTATGCGGCTTTATTAACTTTATTAACTATTTTTACATTGTTTGCAATCTGATATGTGACATGTATTAATGCCAAAATAACATGGAAAACAGGCATGTTAATCGCTGCCAAAGGTGCTTTAACAAAGTACTGAGTAAAGGGTCTGAATACTTTCTGTTTTTTTATTTTTAATACATTTGCAAACATTTCTACAAACCTGTTTTCGCTTTGTCATTATGGGGTATTATATGTGTGTAGATTGATGAGTAAAATTTTTTATTTAATCTATTTTAGAATAGGGCCAGTGGTGTAATGGAGGCTATATACATTTTTCAGTGGGCAGTGTAGTGGAGGTATATGACTTATCAAGTATGTAGTACAATAGAGAAATCATGCACAAAGTAGCCTACACAATCGCAAAGCACGTGAAATATATTTCCGTTGAAACTAGGCCGCACACACAGCCTGGTTTCAAAGGAATCTGCAGGCAGCAAGAGTGTGCAGCTCTCAACTGATTTTGGCATGGAGCAGCTCATAGAAGATTGACATTGGTAGCCGGTAGGGGTAGGAAAGACGTTTCAACTTACGATATCTACCAGTAAATGCTAACTAAGGCAATGTCGTATCGGGTGAATGCTGGCAATCATTGCTGATAAACAAAGGAGTCCGCTCATACTGAACTTGGATCATAAGGTTTATTCATATCACAAGCTTCAGCATAAGTGACAGATGTCATGACATCCGGAGAACGGCGTCCCAGATTGCAATGGCCGTTCTTCCCTTTCTTTGTCTAGCCCCTACTTATAAACAATGCAAAAAGATGGGTGGCTCCCTCTTCTGGCCAATCACCAGTCTCCCCTGGGGCGTCACCCCACAAACGCCACATTTGACCTAACATAAACAACATTCCATTTCTTCAAGAAAAACATTTAACAAAGGCATAATCCCAATACACGACAGTAACAATGGGTATGCAAACCAGGTATTGAAAAAGTTTAGTCTGAATGCCCACCCACTAGGGAACCTAGGCATTGACCGGCCAACCAAATCAGATTGATGTGGTTTAAGCATTGTTGTGGACTTAGTCCATCAAATTTGTGTCTTTTTTCTATTTCAAATAAGTGTCATTTTGAGAGTGAAAATCTGAAAAAATCTATAGGAAAACTAAAAACAACATAGGAAAACATAGGATTTTCCACACAGGGTGCCTTTCCTTCACTGGGCGGGCCATTTGGGGACTTTTTGGCATAATTAGAGTATCCCCACTTCTCCAGGCACCACTACACCACTGGATAGGGCCGATGGAAAGACAGCAGTCACACACAGCATGATGTTAAAGGATAAGCAGTCCAATAACGCCAGTAGGTCCCAATCATAAGAATACAAAAACACAACCATTAAGCATTTCCCAATCTAAATGTACAACTATTACAACCTTTAGCACACAAAGTAAGCTGTGACCTAAAGTTTAAAGTGGAACTGACAGTGTTTTAACTACTTTGCAGATATGAAACAAACAGACAATCATAATATCAGTCAAAAATATAACATTCCCAGTTTATGCAACCAAACCAACTTTATAAGAGGTTTTAAAAATAGGTTATATTTGACTCAACATTCCATGACGTACACTAAGGCATTGTTGGCAGAATAGATGGATGCAGTTCAATGCATGATTGATATAATTCAATTCTTGGTAGTCCAAAAAATATTGCTATTAGGTTGTAAATCACAGCTGGCATGGTACATTGTTTGCTGCCTCCATTCAGGATGCACTGTTTCAGTTTCAATGACTCAATATTCTGGACAAAAACGGACTAATGTAACTAAGGTTGGGAAAGTTAATACAATCAAACTACCAAGGGCAATGATCACAAGTCAGTCATAACGTGGCTAATAGGCTAGCGTATCTACAGTTGAAGTTGGAAGTTTACATACACTTAGGTTGGAGTCATTAAAACTCGTTTTTCAACCACTCCACAAACTTCTTGTTAACAAACTATTGTTTTGGCAAGTCGGTTAGGACATCTACTTTGTGCATGACACAAGTAATTTTTCCACCAATTGTTTACAGACAAATTATTTCACTTATAACTCACTGTATCACAATTCCAGTGGGTCAGATGTTTACATACACTAAGTTGACTGTGCCTTTAAACAGCTTGGAAAATTCCAGAAAATGATGTCATGGCTTTAAAAGCTTATGATAGGCTAATTGACATCATATGAGTCAATTGGAGGTGTACCTGTGGATTTATTTCAAGGACCTTGTGAAGATGCTGGAGGAAACAGGTACAAAATTATCTATATCCACAGTAAAAACAAGTCCTATATCGACATAACCTGAAAGGCAGCTCAGCAAGGAAGAAGCCACTGTTCCAAAACCCCATTAAAAAAGCCAGACTACGGTTTGCAACTGCACATGGGGACAAAGATCGTACTTTTTGGAGAAATGTCCTCTGGTCTGATGAAACAAAAATAGAACTGTTTGGCCATAATGACCATCATTATGTTTGGAGGAAAAAGGGGGAGCGCTTGCAAGCCGAAGAACATCATCCCAACCGTGAAGCACGGGGGTGACAGCATCATGCTGTGGGGGTGCTTTGCTGCAGGAGTGACTGGTGCACTTCACAAAATAGATGGCATCATGAGGAAGGAAAATTATGTGGATATATTGAAGCAACATCTCAAGACATCAGTCAAGAAGTTAAAGCTTGGTCGCAAATAGGTCTTCCAAATGGACAATGACCCCAAGCATACTTCCAAAGTTGTGGCAAAATGGCTTAAGGACAACAAAGTCAAGGTATTGGAGTGGTATTTATGTAGCAAGCTAAAAACACGGAGCCTAACGTTAGCTAGACAGCTAGCTAGCTAGCTGCTAGGAGGATGTCATATCATGCCATTGGAGGAGTGGGGGAGTGACTGACTTTTTCCCCCTCATCGTTTTTCGGTGGTTATACACAGCTAGAGATGCAGGTGTCATTTGGTTAGCTAGCAAGAACTTGAACGACTGTTATACAGTTAGCATATCTCTTGCGTTCGCAAATTCACTCTGGCTATCTACTCCGATTTCAGAGCACTCTTGTCTGAGTGTGCCAGAATGCAAGAACAACTGATTAATTTACGAACGCCCCAACACCTGCTGAATATGACCGGTGTCAGTAAACGTAGGCAAAAAAAAGTAATAGTTAGTCAAGAACGCTCTAGATAACATGTAAACAGCCTAATCAGCTCTGCTACGGCAAGTAAAATGGTCAGAGTGAGGTGTTCTCTCGTTTGTGTCTGGAAGTAGTTAGCTAACAAGCTAGCCAACTTTAGCCAGTTAGCTTGGGTGCTTGGTTGGGACAAACATGCATTGGCAGGCAAGCTGCAGAAGGACGAGGAGGCTACAATTCCCCATCGTTTATCGGTGCAATTTTGACGGCCAACAAGCTGAAAAAGTTTGAGAATGTTTATCTAATGTTCCCTCGTTAGGTTTTAGCTCATCTTGCTCTGGCTAGCATTAGTTGTTGATCTTGTTGTTGTTGATGTGTATAACTGAGGGAGAGAGAGAGCTTACCTTTTCATGGTTGTTTGATCAATAGGACTGTAAAGTTCCGAAATGTAAGAGGACTCCCATGGTGTTTACATATTTGCAGAAATCCATTTGGGTGTATTTTGTGGCTTTTGGCGAATGCATTCTAATGATCTAAAGTCGCGCTGTTGCAACTGCCTGTAAACAACAGAAGTGGGATTCGAACCCACGCCTCCAAGGGAGACTGCGAAAGGAGGGAGTTGTGTAACGACCCTGGGTTTATAAGCTCGGATATCGACTCTGCCACGCAAGCATGCTTTTGGGGCACAGTCGATGGCGTGCTGGACTTCGGACTAGAAGGTTGAGGGTTCGAGACCTGCTCCCTGCCTGTTCCATTACAGTATAAAGGTATATTGTAGCTCTGATTGACTATAGCGCACCGGTCTGTGTAAATTCTGGTCCTGGACAAGACAGATGTTTTTATTCGGTTTTATTACTGCAGTTTTCTATTAACTGTCCAAATGCACGGCCGCTTTCCCACTCTATATTGCTATAGAATTTTCACAAATGCCTTAGTATACGTAATTCCCAAACATTCTACGAATTTATGAAAACGTGAAAATGACCATATATAAGTGGTCACTTGTCAGATTTTTTTTTATGGCTAACAACAGCAAGCACACTGCAATAAAAACACAGTTCCACTCACCAGTTGAATATAATTTGAAAGTTATTCTTGAAAAGGGAGAAGCTAACAAATTAGCAACAACATCCTCTTTGATAACACCTGCTGTAGCTGCAGCAAACTAGCTGACAACAAATGCTAGCTAGCTAGACCGTGGGAAAACTACTGCTCGCTATTGCGCAGTGAGTGACCTGTTGGCCTTCAAGATGTAAAAACGGTCCCACTCATTAAGTCAAAATGTGATTGGTTGATTCCACTGTCACTCCAAAATGTTGCCCTAATACAGTTGAATGGCAGATGCCTTTATCTAGCTTCTGAAGGCCTAGCCAATGGCTGACTTAGCTAGCTAGATTTATCTCCCCAGAGACCAGCAAAGAAAAATCCTGATTGGATATTTTTTTCTCTTCAGTATTAACGGTTTTCTTTCCAACAAAAACTGAAGAGATTAAATCAGAACATAATTGAAAATACCAATAAAATTATCATTATTATAATATTATTATAATCATTATTTTTATAAATCCTTATCCCTTCTCTGGAGGCGTAGAAGGCCCATTGTTCCCCACTGTGTTTGGGTTAGTCATCATTTGTAGAGTGGCTCTATTTTCCCTCAGCATGCATTTCTTCACTATTCTGAATGTCTAAAGAATCCATATGTTGTTCTGAAATATGAACACAGAAACACTGGACATTTTGAACTCTTATTATGGTGGTGATTTGACAAAATGATAATCATGGTCTTGAATTGGACTCTCATTTTTCTGGTCACGGTCTTGACTCAGACTCGATTTGCTCCAGTTTTGGTCTTGAATCAGTATCGCTTTTGGTAGTCTCGAACAAAGCACTGCATATCTCAATAACCCAGCACCAATAACCCAGCACCCAGCATCAATAACCCAGCATCAATAACCCAGCATCAATAACCCAGCATCAATAACCCAGCACCAATAACCCAGCACCAATAACCCAGCACCCAGCATCAATAACCCAGCATCAATAACCCACCATCAATAACTCAGCTCCCAGCATCAATAACCCAGCATCAATAACTCAGCTCCCAGCATCAATAACCCAGCATCAATAACCCAGCATCAATAACCCAGCATCAATAACCCAGCATCAATAACCCAGCTCCCAGCATCAATAACCCAGCACCAATAACCCAGCACCCAGCATCAATAACCCAGCATCAATAACCCACCATCAATAACTCAGCTCCCAGCATCAATAACCCAGCATCAATAACCCAGCATCAATAACCCACCATCAATAACTCAGCTCCCAGCATCAATAACCCAGCATCAATAACCCAGCATCAATAACTCAGCTCCAAGCATCAATAACCCAGCATCAATAACCCAGCATCAATAACTCAGCTCCCAGCATCAATAACCCAGCAGTTTGAAAGAAAACAACCCAACTCAGTGACCCAACACCTGCAACCCAGCAGTTGGGTCAACCAAACAACCCAGCATTTTTTAGAGTGTAGTAGTTTTAGAGTGTAATAATTAATAAATGACACCACCCTTATGGAAAAACCACATGATTTCACATGTGGAAAATCACATGAAAATGTTATTTCACATTAAGTTTCACATGTAGATTTTCACATTTGATCACATAACCTTTCACATGTGGATTCACATTTTCAAATGATGCCCTGCAAAAAATATGTGTTGTTAGGATGTCACTGGAATATCACGAAATTGCCGCAGTGTTTCCAACTTTTGAACTCACAAACCTCTAGGTTCACGGCATTCCGATCTTCCTGCTAGGCCACCATGTCTGTGTCAATTATTGATTTCACCTGTATTCCTACACTTTCAAAGTGAATCTCAGCATTGTATAATACACTGAAGAAAAACTATTATATTTGTCATAGTGATTCAGGAGTAACATTAATGTAGAATAATATGCCCCACCATTATTAGAGAACTATACAGAAAAGTAACCGATAACTAAAATAGCAGTGCAGATGGCACTCTTTTGCTAAGTGCAGGGATGTATTATAGGTAATGAATGTGCAGAGGTCTTCTGAGCATGCTAGAGAAAGCTCAGCATATCTAAAATCCAGAGGGTGTGAGTTCAAATCCTAGGTGGGGTCATATTAAACAGTCAGTACTAAGTGATCATGTCATATTGATTAAAGATTTGAACACTATTTTAGCTGAACAGCGTAACAGTTACCATAAAACCCCTCATACCATCTCATTACTTCCCTTACATAAAACACATGAAATTTGCAGTTTCACATGTGTAATAACTGTTTTCACACATTGAGCTGAAATGTTCACATGTGAAAACATATATTCACATCAGGGTTTCCGTTAGGAAAATGTGTCCGGCAGCATTTTCATTTACTGGACATTTCAGAAGTTTACCGTGCACTGTGCACCTTTACCAAATTCCGATACGCACTTTGAAGATGTTGGAATAACTGACCACATGTACTTTCACATGTTGAAAATTTGCACCCCCATATTGTCATATTTATTTCACATGAGATCATGTTTTCACATATGCTCAAATGTTTTCAAATGTGTAGTTTAATGTTATCACATGTTGCTTTTACATGTCACATGTTATTACATTAACTTCACATAAGATCACTTGTGATCACATGAGATCACATAAGCCACGCCTCCAATCTGATAGGCTACCAATACCTCTACACTATATTATTAAAAGTTCAACATTTAACCCCTCCCATCACAAAAAGGTTCCGGTTTGAACCTTTACACCTTTTTGAACTGGAAAGGATCTGCCAGGCACCTTTACTTCTAAGTGTGTAGCGTTCTGATCAATAGAACTTTCAGGGGTTCGATATATGAAGCATGCGATAGAAACCTTTTTGGTTCTACACAGAGCGTACAAAACATTAGGAACACCTTCCTAATATTGAGTTGCACCCCCTTTTGCCCGTCAGAACAGCCTCAATTCGTCGGGGCATGGACTCTACAAGGTGTCGAAAGCGTTCCACAAGAATGCTGCCCCATGTTGACTCCAATGCTTCCCACAGTTGTGTCAAGTTGGCTGGATGTCCTTTGGGTGGTGGACCATTGTTGATACACACGGTGTCGTGTCGTGACTTCATATATTTATCTGAAGACTGTTATTTCTCTAATTAACCCACTGTTGAATTATTACGCAATTAAATTAATCATGTAACAATTAACACATTAGGATTTGGGGCACCACGAGAGCGGTTGTTTAAAGAGTTACCATCTCCCGAATTAAACTCTAGAAGGTCTTTACCTATCACATCTATAAACAGTCAACTTATTAATCATAACCTCGTATCATATCATCATTCTGAGTCGTAACTTCCTTGCGTCGGCAGAAACCTGAGCCTTACTCATGATTCAGTAATACACAAATTGGTTTAATCATTTATTTAAAAGGATAAACACATACACTGTACCGGTTATTGACTGGAAACTTCATACGATGAAAACAGGTCCCTAGCGGAATGACAACAACATTGATGCTTGTTAAAGAGAGGAAGAGAGACGCTTAACATTGTCACATTCGATAACTACTCTCCTCTATAGTAACCATATACAGTGGGGGAAAAAAGTATTTAGTCAGCCACCAATTGTGCAAGTTCTCCCACTTAAAAAGATGAGAGAGGCCTGTCATTTTCATCATAGGTATACGTCAACTATGACAGACAAATTGAGAAAGAAATATCCAGAAAATCACATTGTAGGATTTTTAATGAATTTATTTGCAAATTATGGACTCAAATCCTGCAGTGCCAGACGTGTCCCCCTGCTTAAGCCAGTACATGTCCAGGCCTGTCTGAAGTTTGCTAGAGTGCATTTGGATGATCCAGAAGAGGATTGGGAGAATGTCATATGGTCAGATGAAACCAAAATAGAACTTTTTGGTAAAAACTCAACTCGTCGTGTTTGGAGGACAAAGAATACTGAGTTGCATCCAAAGAACACCATACCTACTGTGAAGCATGGGGGTGGAAACATCATGCTTCGGGGCTGTTTTTCTGCAAAGGGACCAGGACGACTGATCCGTGTAAAGGAAAGAATGAATGGGGCCATGTATCGTGAGATTTTGAGTGAAAACCTCCTTCCATCAGCAAGGGCATTGAAGATGAAACGTGGCTGGGTCTTTCAGCATGACAATGATCCCAAGCACACCGCCCGGGCAACGAAGGAGTGGCTTCGTAAGAAGCATTTCAAGGTCCTGGAGTGGCCTAGCCAGTCTCCAGATCTCAACCCCATAGAAAATCTTTGGAGGGAGTTGAAAGTCAGTGTTGCCCAGCGACAGCCCCAAAACATCACTGCTCTAGAGGAGATCTGCATGGAGGAATGGGCCAAAATACCAGCAACAGTGTGTGAAAACCTTGTGAAGACTTACAGAAACGTTTGACCTGTGTCATTGCCAACAAAGGGTATATAACAAAGTATTGAGAAACTTTTGTTATTGACCAAATACTTATTTTCCACCATAATTTGCAAATAAATTCATTAAAAATCCTACAATGTGATTTTCTGGATTTTTTTCCTCATTTTGACTGTCATAGTTGACGTGTACCTATGATGAAAATTACAGGCCTCTCTCATCTTTTTAAGTGGGAGAACCTGCACAATTGGTGGCTGACTAAATACTTTTTTCCCCCACTGTATGATGAAAATTACAGGCCTTTCTCATCTTTTTAAGTGGGAGAACTTGCACAATTGGTGGCTGACTAAATACTTTTTCCCCCCACTGTATATATATATATATATATATATATATATATATATATATATATATATATATATATATATATATAGTACAAGTCAAAAGTTTGGACACAGAAATTGCAGCCCAAATAAATGCATCACAGAGTTCAAGTCACAGACACATCTCAACATCAACTGTTCAGAGGGGACTGTGTGAATCAGGCCTTCATGGTCGAATTGCTGCAAAGAAACCACCACTAAAGGACACCAATAATAAGAAGAGACCTGCTTGGGCCAAGAAACACGAGCAATGGACATTAAACCGGTGGAAATCTGTCCTTTGGTCTGCAGTCCAAAATAGAGATTTTTGGATCCAACCGGTGTGGGTGAATGGATGATCTCCGCACGTAAAGCATGGAGAAGGAGGTGTTATGGTGTGGGGGTGCTTTGCTGGTGACACTGTCTGTGATGTATTTATCGGTCAAATTATCTGTTGGCATTAATAAAATTGTACCAAAAACGTCCTGTTTCCATCACAGCTGTTGTGATTTATTTTTTGTTTGGTAAGACCTTACTGCATAAAAACTGGATGGAAACGTGGTTTGTGACTTTATCATTCAGTCTTTAACAAATTTAGCCAAATAATCTAATCATATGACATATCCAATTCATTAGCAAGCGGAAAAATACATTTCGAGGTTATTGCAAACATCTTAGTGCTCCTCTTTATGGATAAGAGATGACATGAACTTAACTCGGGTGGCGATGTTTTTTGTGGATTTCAGAATCACTCAGGTGAGCCCTTTTCCTATTTTTGTGCTGGGCTCAGGCTGAAGCGCGTCGCTCGAATTATAATGGGTTATGCTTTTGTTGTCATTTGATGCTTTGTACACACAAAATATCGTATCGATATGGACTGTCAGTCCTAGCCTATCCCGAGTGGTTATATTCCCACCCCTCGGTTGGCGGTGAATCACGAAATATTGTTGTGGCTTAAATACATTAAAGTTCCTACTTACTAGACTATATAGCCTACATGATGAATAAGGTTAGCCGAAAGAACTGCCTAATTAATTAAGCTTATATGCAGATTTTTAAAATAATTACTCAGGCCTACATTTGGGCTATAAAGCGGATAGGTATAGCCTATGTGAAATATGACAAATAGGCCTATATGTCATTAGGCTATGTATGTGTGTTATTATTTTCAATATCATAAAAGTCTATATTTCCTTTTTTTTCTCATTCATAAGAGCCAATTTTGCGATGAGTGTTGAAACGTAGCGTACCTATTACGTGTTGCCTATATGATCGCAATTGGTGTGGCATAATATGAATTTGTTGTGGGAAAAATATCAAACGTTTTTATTGTGAACTTATTACCAGGAAATCTCAATTCAGCTGAAAAGACAGAGCCTTGGCTACTGTTAGAGGACTCGATTTAGGGGAGTGGTTTCGTTGTTGTTTTTCTATACCTGAAAGTGAAACGAATGCTGTTCCAATGTTCTATTATCGTCGGTTGATTTGAACACAAAAACAGGTATGATTGCGTTCATTTGAATAGTCGGTTTGGCATTTATCTATAAGGTAAATGTATTTCTCAAAATAATTACGACAGCCAACATGATAAACAAATAGATAAAACAGAGTATTATAATCTGACACTTCAAAAACGAACTGCGTCATTTTGCAAACCATCGCTTTAGTGTAGACATACTGATCCGTGTTTCAGGAGTAAACTAGCCTATAGATAGGGGCCTAGGCCTATCGTAACTGTTTAACATATCAATTTGTTACAAATTATAGGATTTTGTCTAGGCCTACTGCTAATATATCAATATATTATTTTTACCCATACTATAACGTTGTTATGATAATTGATAATTGTGTTGCTTTAGATTTAGGCCTATGCCTGTTGGCAAAATAGCCTACGCTGCTGCTAATAATATTTCTGACTTAATTGTCCCCGTAGTGAAATGTGTTTACCATTATTTTGAAAGGCGTTTAAAAGAACAAGAACAATGCATAATAGAAAGCGAATTCAGAATGACTAATACAAATTAATAGGTAGGCCTATGGGGTTGAAGAAATGGTAGGCTACCACTCCCCTATTCATTGGATTGAGCTGTGGGCACAGTCCATGAGATAATGGTACAAATTAATTCCGGATTGACTGACCTTCATGTTTTAAAGTAACGATGGACTGTCGTTTCTCTTTGCTTATTTGAGCTGATCTTGCCATAATATGAACTTGGTCTTTTACCAAATAGGGCTATCTTCTGTATACCACCCCTACCTTGTCACAACAGATTGGCTCCAACGCATTAATTAACTTGTAACAAGGCACACCTGTTAATTGAAATTCATTACATTTTTGATCTCTTCACTATTATTCTACAATGTAGAAAATAGTAAAAATAAAGAAAAACCCTGGAATGAGTAGGTGTGTCCAAACTTTGGACTGGTGCTGTATGTCTTCGTGCCCACTACTTGAAACGGAACACTATTGAATGGGAGACTTCTATTCTCCTAACTGAGTTGTTTTCCTGCCAAAGGTTGTGCATCTGTTGAAGAATATGATATATTACTATTAGAATGAAAGGCTTGTAGGGAAACGAACAACGTTGCTCTACCAAATAGAATAACTCCTCTGTGCTTGGAATGGAATCCTTAATGCTAACTAGCTAGCTAGCTCATTTTAGATGAGAGTAGCAAAAGTTAGCTACTAGTTTTCTAAAAAAGAAACGACTTACTTTCTAAAAACTTGACAACTTACCCTTTTGCTCAAAACCTTTGTCCTTTCTGAATGTTGTGAACTTTAGTGACGTTGCCAATTCTTGTTCCCGAAGGCATACTGAACAAAAATATAAACGCAACATGCAACAATTTCAAAGATTGTACTGAGTTACAGTTCATATAAAGAAATCAGTCAATTGAAATAAACTCATTAGGCCCTAATCTATGGATTTCACATGACTGGGCAGGGACGCAGCATAGGCCCACCCACTTGGTAGCCAGACATCTGTGGTATTGTGTTGTGTGACAAAACTGCACATTTTACAGTAGCCTTTTATTGTCCCCACGACAAGATGCACTGGTGTAATGATCATGCTGTTTAAACAGCTTCTTGATATGCCACACTTATCAGGTGGATTCCTTATCTTGGCAAAGGAGAAATGCTTACTAACAGGGATATAAACAAATGTGTGCACAACATTTGAGAGACATAAGCTTTTTGTGCATATGGAAAATTTCTGGGATCTTTTATTTCAGCTCATGAAACATGGGACCAACATTTTACATGTTGCGTTTATATTTTTGTTCAGTATATTTAGTTATTTGGTCCTCAAACTTGAACTTGAGATATGCCATTTCGAAAATTAGGCGTGTCCCGCGAACCGGAATATGCATCATCACACTCCCTCATCTAATTGGTCGAGTAGGCGGGCCTTCTTAGCTGGCTAATGCGTCATCACACTCCCTCATTTGATTGGTTGAGTAGGCAGGCATTCTGACTCTGTGGCTGTGGTAACTAGCGATGACCAGTTTAAACAAACTCGGGACAGGAGATAGCTGGGCGCACATGCGCACTATGCTAATTCCGGAGACTAGTTTTTATACCCTGATATCAGGAGCTGGCGGCGAAAAGTTTAATTAAACAATTCAGATACTGAAACGAATACATCAGACGACAAATATTTAAGGAGAGCTAATCGATATACAGTGCCTTCAGAAAGTATTCACACACCTTGTCTTTTTCCACATTTTGTTGTGTTACAGCCTGAATTTAAAATTGATTAAATTGAGATTTTTTGTCACTGGCCCCATAATGTCAAAGTGGAATTATGTTTTTCAAAAATGATGATAATTAATAAAAAATGAAAAGCTGAAATGTCTTGATTAAATTCAACCCCTTTTTTTATGGCAAGCTTAAATAAGTTCAGGAGTAAACATTTGCTTAACAAGTCACATAATAAGTTGCTTGGACTCTGTGTGCAATAATAGTGTTTTACCATGATTTTTGAATGACTACCTCATCTCGGTACCCCACACATACAATTATCTGTAAGGTCCCTCAGCCGAGCAGTGAATTTCAAACACAGATTCAACCACAAAGACCAGGGAGGTTTTCCAATGAATCGCAAAGGGCACCTATTGGTAGATGGGTAAAAATAAAATAAAGCAGAGATTGAATATCCCTTTGAGCATGGTGGTGAAGTTATTAATTACACTTTGGATGGTGTATCAATACACCCAGTCACTACAAAGACACAGGTGTCCATCCTAATGGCTCCTGAGTGGAGCAGCGGTCTAAGGCACTGCATCTCAGTGCTAGAGGTGTCACTACAGAGCCTGGTTTGATTCCAGGCTGTATCACAATCCGGCCGTGATTGGGAGTCCCATAGGGCGGCGTCGTCTGGGTTTGGCCCAGCGTCGTCTGTGTTTGGCCGGGGTACGCCGTCATTGTAAATAAGAATTTGTTCTTAACTGACTTGCCAAGTTAAATAAAATAAAATAAATGAAAAATCAGTTGCCAGAGATGAAGGAAACCACTCAGCGATTTCACCATGAGCCAATGGTAACTTTAAAACAGTTACAGGATTTAATGGCTGTGATAGGAGAAAACTGAGGATGGATCAACAATATTGTAGATTCTCCACAATACTAACCTAATTGGCAGAGTAAAATATTCAAAAACAGGCACTAAAGTAATACTGCAAAAAATTTGGCAAAGCATGAACTTTTTGTCCAGAATACAAAGTGTTATGTTTGGGGCAAATCCAATACATTGCTGAGTACCACTCTCCATATTTTCAAGCATAGTGGTGGCTGCATCATGTTATGGGTATGCTTGTAATCGTTAAGGACTGGGGAGTTTTTCAGGATAAAAAAAAGAAACGGAATGGAGCTAAGCACAGGCAAAATCCTAGAGGAAAACCTGGTTCAGTCTGCTTTCACCAGACACTGGGGGATTCATTTACCTTTCAGCAGGACATAACCTAAAACACAAGGCCAAATCTACACTGGAGTTGCTTACCCAGAACACAGTGAATGTTCCTGAGTGGCCGAGTTACAGTTTTGACTTAAATCTGCTTGAAAAGCTATGGCAAGACTTGAAAATGGTTGTTTAGCAATGATGAACAACCAATGTGACAGAGCTTGAAGAATTTTGAAAAGAATAAGGGGCAGATATTATACAATCCAGGTGTGCAAACTTACCCAGAAAGATTCACAGCTGTAATCGCTGCCAAAGGTGATTGTAACATGTATTGACTCAGGGGTGTGAAGACTTATGTAACTTATATATTAATTTATTTCTAAATAAAAACGTTCTAAAAACGTGTTTTTACTTTTATCATTATTGAGTACTGTGTGTAAAAAATCTATTTAATCCATTTTGAATTCAGGCTAACACAACAAAATGTGGAATAAATCAAGGGGTTTGTGTACTTTCTGATGGCACTGTACAATCCCGAAATCAGCTGTAACTGTCAATAGTAAAAGAAAGCTTAAAACGATGTTTGAGTGAACCCTAAATACAGAAAATGAATGGTGAAGTTGCTTCCGGACACGGTAGACTGCTCCTCCTCTATAGGTCGTTATCAATAAAACGTCACAATACGGTGTATTCGATTTGGCTGCTGGGGGGGCGCAAGGAAACCCTCAGCTCTGCTAAAACCATTGACAACAATGTGCTGTTTTCAAGGGATTAAGTTATAACTATTTGGTTTTAATATCATCACCTCTTGAAGAGTATAGTCAGAACTACACATTTCATCAGAGGTAAGACATTTAACTTGTTTAGTATAGTCAGTTTGTAACTCCACTCACTACTTGTAGCTGTATTGTCAGTTTGTTTGTGTTGTTGGTCTAGCTTAATGTGCAGGTCAGTAGCTAGCTAGCACGTCATGAAAAGGGGCATGAGGGAAGCCCTACAATATAAGTATTGAGAATGCTAGGGAGGAGGTTGTTTTCCCCACAGGCGGGCAACACTGCAACGTTGTATCTAATACCCACTGGGATTATAGAACTAACGATTAGCTTTTGCCTGGACTATAGAAAACAACCTGTGGTTACCTAGGTTACCCCATTGGCTCACAGCAAAAACGTCACTTTTTTCAAACACGATTTTCTAGTTGTCTGCTTGTTTTAGTCAATTACAAAACTACATTTAAGAAAAGTACAACATGTCTAAAGATTACTTTTCAACATTCCCTGCTCCCAGGGCCTCCTGAGTGGCGCAGCGGTCTAAGGCACTGCATCGCAGTGCTAGAGGCATCACTACAGACCCGGGTTTGATCCCAGGCTGTGTCGCCGCGACCGGGAGACCCATGAGGCGGTGCACAATTGGCCCAGCGTCGTCTGGGTTATGGGAGGGTTTGGCCGGCCGTGATGTCCTTGTCCCATCGCGCTCTAGCGAGTTCTTGTGGCGGGCCGGACGCATGCACGCTGACTCGTGTCGCCAGTTGTACAGTGTTTCCTCCAACACATTGGTGCGGCTGGCTTCTGGGTTAAGCGAGCAGTGTGTCAAGAAGCAGTGCGGCTTGGCAGGGTTGTGTTTCAGAGGATGCATGGCTCTCGACCTTCGCCTCTCCTGAGTCCGTACGGGAGTTGCAGCGATGGGACAAGACTGTAACTACCACTTGGATATCACGAAAAAAGTACCAACAAATATTAACATTGCCTGCTCCCGAGCGTTCTCACTACTTAGAAAAAGGTAATATTGTAGGACTTCCCTCATGCCACTTTTCATGATGATGCTAACTGCCAACGTGAGTGGACCATACTAAGCAAGTGAAATGTCTTACCTGTGATGAAAAGTTTTCCACACACATAGCTACAGTACATGTAGCCTACTTGAACACCGGGTCCCCACATTTCCCACTCTCCCACGCTGAATAGCCTGAAGCCATAGGGCTCTTCTAACAGGCTCCATTTCCCTACGTTGGACCATTGAGAACCGTAGCAGGAGCTTTTCGGCATATTTTGTTATTTCTTTATAACAAAAAATCAACGGCGAACTTGCCTCTTTTACACTGGGGGTCAATGGGAAAGAATGTTTGTTTTTCCCAATTTGTGGGCGTGGTCGAGGGTAATTCCTTATTATTACTTGAATATCAATTCGGGGGGGTGGGCTAGGCCAGGCAGAGTTGGATTTAGAATTGGAAGTAGGTGATCACGACTGAGCTGACTGGTTGACATGGTAACATCATGAGATTAATTGTGGTCCCCTGTAGCTCAGCTGGTATTGCACGGCGCTTGTAACGCCAAGGTAGTGGGTTCGATTCCTGGGACCACCCATACGCAAAAATGTATGCACGCATGACTGTAAGTCGCTTTGGTTAAAAGCGTCTGCTAAATGGCATATTATTATTATTAATTGGTTTATTCTTGTGGCTTTTTCGTTGCCATCAAGATAATTTTTCTAGAGAACGCTGTGTAATCTCCCAGTAGCAGGGTTTGAAGTTACTAGTTGGTTGCTACTATGTTTTGCCTCTCGTTAATGAAGTGTGAAAATACAAATCAGTGTATGGGTGTATAATGACATTTTGCATTAATTGTTTATTCAAAATAAGAAAATGTGGACCCTGTTACAATTTGCTGTTGTAATTGTAGCTAAAGGGGATCCAAATAAACATATCAATAAACAAATACATTTTCATTGCTTCTGTTATCATATACAATGAAAGTGATGATATCATTAAAGTGATAATTCATTACCAAATTTGTCAGATGGTTAATTTCAATTAATGAGATAGATAAGTGCTATAGATGGATCTACACAACAGAGAGTGGACTCATCTTGACAGATTAGATTTTTTTGGAGGTTTGAAAACATAAAATTAATGTTGGAGTAAACCATTTAAGCCTACTTTAATAAAACAGTAGCCTACTATGAAAAAAGTGATGTAATGCAATGTGTAATTATTTAATTCAAGCAATTCTTTTTCTTCAGATTCCTGCTTATCACTTCTCTTCAGTAGCAAGATCATTCCTTGAAGATGGGGCTATCTCCAGCATTGCAGGTGGTGTTACTTGGTAAAACAGGAGCAGGGAAGAGTGCCACAGGGAACACCATCCTGGGACGAAATGCTTTTCTCTCAAAGAAGAGTTCTATGTCTATTACCAATAACATTGCGATAGAAAGTGTCACCGTCAATGGTAGGCATCTTGTTGTGTATGACACTCCAGGATTCTGTGACCCCGATCGACCTGAGGAGGATATTGAGCAGACTTTTAAGGACGTCCTCAACTTAACCTCATCTGGTCCCCGTGTGTTTCTCCTGGTGGTCAAGATCGACAGATTCACAGCAGAGGAGAAGAGTGTTGTCAGTATAGTAGAAGATCTTCTAGGAGAGAGTCTTTTGAAGCAAACCTGGATCCTGTTCACCAGAGGAGATGAGTTAGAGGGGCAGAACATACAACAATTCATCGCTGACTCAAAACACCTCAAAGAAGTGATGGTAAAGTATGGGAGAAGGTACCATGTGTTCAACAACAAGAGTAAGAAGGTTTCCAAGCAGCTCGAATCACTGCTGAGAAAGACATTTCCTTGTCTCTGTAAGTACAACATCAGGATTTAAACCAACTCATATTACCGACATCACACTGCACTCAAGTCAAATACATCAATAATAATTCCTTAACAAGCTTGAAAAGGTTTTTTAAAGGGGCAATCTGCAGTTCAAACAACAACAAAGCGTATGCCCCACAACCTTTTTAGGTAATCACTCTCAAATTCATAGATGGGGCTATGGATGCAAGGACTGACCATCCATTAGATCAAAATTATAGTTGTTAACCAGAGCCATGTACAGTGAGGGAAAAAACGATTTGATACCCTGCTGATTTTGTATGTTTGCCCACTGACAGAAATTATCAGTCTATAATTTTAATGGTAGGTTAATTTGAACAGTGAGAGACAGAATAACAATAAGTATATACGTTTTTGATCCCCTCTCAATCAGAAAGATTTCAGGCTCCCAGGTGTCTTTTATACAGGTTACGAGCTGAGATTAGGAGCACACTCTTAAAGGGAGTGCTCCTAATCTCAGTTTGTTACCTGTATAAAAGACACCTGTCCACAGAACCAATCAATCAATCAGATTCCAAACTCTCCACCATGGCCAAGACCAAAGAGCTCTCCAAGGATGTCAGGGACAAGATTGTAGACCTACACAAGGCTGGAATGGGCTACAAGACCATCGCCAAGCAGCTTGGTGAGAAGGTGACAACAGTTGGTGCGATTATTCGCAAATGGAAGAAACACAAAACAACTGTCAATCTCCCTCGACCTGGGGCTCCATGCAAGATCTCACCTCGTGGAGTTGCAATGATCATGTGAACGGTGAGGAATCAGCCCAGAACTACACGGGAGGATCTTGTCAATGATCTCAAGGCAGCTGGGACCATAGTCACCAAGAAAACAATTGGTAACACACTATGCCGTGAAGGTCTGAAATCCTGCAGCGCCCGCAAGGTCCCCCTGCTTAAGAAAGCACATATACAGGCCCGTCTGAAGTTTGCCAATGAACATCTGAATGATTTAGAGGAGAACTGGGTGAAAGTGTTGTGGTCAGATGAGACCAAAATCGAGCTCTTTGGCATCAACTCAACTCGCCGTGTTTGGAGGAGGAGGAATGCTGCCTATGACCCCAAGAACACCATCCCCACCGTCAAACATGGAGGTGGAAACATTATGCTTTGGGGGTGTTTTTCTGCAAAGGGGACAGGACAACTTCACCACATCAAAGGGACGACGGACGGGGCCATGTAACGTCAAATCTTGGGTGAGAACCTCCTTCCCTCAGCCAGGGCATTGAAAATGGGTCGTGGATGGGTATTCCAGCATGACAATGACCCAAAACACACGGCCAAGGCAACAAAGGAGTGGCTCAAGAAGAAGCACATTAAGGTCCTGGAGTGGCCTAGCCAGTCTCCAGACCTTAATCCCATAGAAAATCTGTGGAGGGAGCTGAAGGTTTGAGTTGGCAAACATCAGCCTCGAAACCTTAATGACTTGGAGAAGATCTGCAAAGAGGAGTGGGACAAAATCCCTCCTGAGATGTGTGCAAACCTGATGGCCAACTACAAGAAACGTCTGACCTCTGTGATTGCCAACAAGGGTTTTGCTACCAAGTACTAAGTCATGTTTTGCAGAGGGGTCAAATACTTATTTCCCTCATTAAAATGCAAATCAATTTATAACATTTCTGACATGTGTTTTTCTGGATTTTTTTGTTGTTATTCTGTCTCTCACTGTTCAAATAAACCTACCATTAAAATTATAGACTGATCATTTCTTTGTCAGTGGGCAAACGTACAAAATCAGCAGGGGATCAAATACTTTTTTCCCTCACTGTATATAGATATCAAAATATGTGGCTCTGGCTTTAACCATATTTTGAAGCTATATTGTGTTTGTTTACAATTACATTGTTTAAAAACAAAAAGTTTATATTTTGGGTTCTGATGGAGTTAGACAGTTGAACTAAGCTCATGAGGCATTTATGAGTTATATTCTTCAAGAATCAATGGGTACATATCATTAATTTAAAAGTCTGCATTAGCCGGCAAACGCATTGCTCTTGTTCTGGCAGTGTCGGAGGTGGAACTGGGTTAGACCTGTCAAATTGGTGAGCAGCTCATTGTCACGAAACCACACCCGTCGTAAATATATTCCACCCCTGTACAGAACAGCAATAGAAGTGTAGGCTAGAAATACAATTTTAAATCATTAAACTAAATAGGGCTTTGTATCAGCCTAATTGTAGTGTAGACTAGGTTAAGCCAGGAGCCGCTTGGGACCATGACTATGGGCCATGTAAATAAATTATTGTTAGGCTACTCATTTTCAATCCACCTTGTGTGACCATGAAACTTGTGCGTGAAATCTGGCACGTTGTTGTTTGAACTGCAGATTGCCCCTTTGTTAAAGTACTGTATGGTTGTTTGAGATATGTCGCATTTTAGTTTATAAAATGTGATGTCTGTCTTTAAACAGATCAAAAGGCATCAAGGACCCTCCCCAATTGGAATGTCAGTATTCCAGAAACAAGGATGGTTCTGCTTGGCAAAAGTGGTGTTGGGAAGAGTGCAACAGGAAACACAATCCTTGGTGGGAGAAATTTTGTTTCTAAACAAACCATGTCCTCGGTAACATGTAAAACAAAAATGAAGCAGGCAACAGTAGATGGGAGGGATGTCAGTGTGGTTGACACTCCAGGACTGTTTGACACACAGCTTACTGTGGAAAAATTAACACATGAGATTGGTAGAAGCATCATTGAGTCTAGTCCAGGGCCTCATGCCTTCCTCTTAGTTCTGCCAGTGAATGTCAGGTTCACAGAGCAGGAGGAGGAAGTCATTAAACTCTTGGAGGAACTGTTTGGGTCAGGAATGGCAAAGTATGCCTTCATTCTCTTCAGTCATGGAGATAAGCTAAAGGGTAACATAGAGGAAGAGATCAAAAAGAACAGAGCCCTCGGTAGAGTGGTAGAGCAGTGTGGGGGGAGGTACCATGTCCTCAACAATAAAGCTAAAGGGAACAGATCTCAAGTCACAGAACTGATGGAGAAGATAGACAGAATGGTGGAGGAGAATGGAGGAACCTGCTACACCAATGAGATGTTTGAGGAGGCAGCCAGGGTTAAGAAAGAGGAGGAGAGAAAACTTCAAGAGGAGAAAACGCAACAAGAAGTAGAGGAAAAACTTAAAAGAGAATTATTGGAAAACCAGGTAACAGGAACCGGGCAGCCAGAACAAGAGAAAGATCCTACAAATCAAACTTCAGCTCTTGTCTCAAGGTCAGTCTCTCAGGATCTGCCCCAGCCTAAAGCCCAAGCCACAAACACAGAGTCACTATTTACATGGTTTATGCACAAATACGGTGCAAGGATTCGTAATGCACTGAAAAGTGCAAGGATAGGAGCTATTGTAGGCGCTGGTGTAGGAGCTGGTGTAGGAGCTGTTGGAGGAGCTGGTGTAGGTGGTGTTGTAGGTGGAATGATAGGCTTTGGGATTGGTTTCTATAATGGTCTACCTGACAGTCACGCTGTTCCTTCAGCTACTCCTACTGTAGAATCAGCAGTGGAGGAACAAGTAGGCAATTGTCATACTTGAGTAAAAGTAAAGATACCTTAATAGAAAATGACTCAAGTAAAAGTGAAAGTATCCCAGTAAAATCCTACTTGAGTAAAAGTCTAAAAGTATTTGGTTTGAAATATACTTAAGTATCAAAAGTAAATGTAATTGCTAAAATATACTTAAGTATCAAATGTAAAAATAAAAGTATAAATTATTTCAAATTCCTTATATTAAGCAAACAAGACTGCACCATTTTCTTGTTTTTTCATTTATGGGGCACGCTCCAACACTTACAAACGAAGCCTTTGTTTTTAGTGAATCCGCCATATCAGAAGCTGTAGGGATGACCAGGGATGTTCTCTTGATAAGTGTGTGAATTGGACCATTTTCCTGTCCTGCTAAGCATTCAAAATGTAGTACTTTTGGGTGTCAGGGAAAATGTATGGAGTAAAAAGTACATTATTTTCTTTAGGAATGTAGTGAAGTAAAAGTTGTCTAAAAATACAAACAGTAAAGTAAAACGACTTAAATAGTACTTTAAAGTATTTTTTACATAAGTAATTTACTCCACTGAGAATCAGACTGTTAGGAAAACACATGAAAAAGCATAATTGTTTGGAATTCCCCTGCCAGTAGTGGTAGAGGACATTACAACCAGCATGTGTTTGTTTACGTCAAAATGAGGGGCGTTGTATGAAACAAAATCATCAGTGATTGTATCGTCTGTAAAAAAAAAAAAAATCTAACCAATACGAGTATCAAAGTCCAGAAGAGGACTGGCCACCCCTCAGAGCCTGGTTCCTTTCTAGGTTTATTCCTAGGTTCCTGCCTTTCCAGGGAGTTTTTCCTAGCCCCCGTGCTTCTACATCTGCATTGCTTGCTGTTTGGGGTTTTAGGCTGGGTTTCTGTATAGCACTTTGTGACATCATGTAGGCCGGCTCGGGCCCAACCCATCGATTTATGGGACCAATCAGAACGATCAGAATGTGTTGGCATTCTAGAAATTGTCTGGGAGAGAGTCAAATCCAGACTAATCGTGAAGAAGAAACGTCAGTTGGCCGGAGCGATGTAGATGGGAAGCCAGGCAAATGTTTTACTATGAGGTTGCACCAATTCAGAGTTGGCACATGCACCAGCACAACAGATAGTGACAGCAAAGTAAAGCCAGAGTGCCAGAGACAGCCAAAGATATGTGCTATATATGCAAATGTATGCTATGTGATGTTTGCCAAGTAGTGAATGGCAAAAATCAGGTGGGGAGTATAATCATGTTTAAAGTGTTAGTTCACTTAAATATTTGTTATCTGTTTTCTCACTTCTCGATAGATCCAGATAGGTTTTTTATTCTGGCTATTTTGTTACTTTCAGCAGCCTCTGACCAGCATTTCCATACAAGTAAAGCCTAAAAGCTTCAGTCCAGATTTGTGTTTCAGCCAAATGGGAGCCCCACTAGGCCTACATGGTTTACTATGAAGCTGGCGGATGGGGCTGGAGAAATTAAATGAATAGATGGACCTATGGATGCAAGGACTAAGGCCAGGATTCAATCAAAGGTTGGATTGACAAGCACACTGCACTTGACTTACAAAGGTAATCTATGCTTGACAACTGTGACATTGCCTTTTAAAGGTGCAGTGTTGACAGTGCACTGCTCTTGTGGACAATGCGCATTTTGATTGAATCCCGGCCTGACAGTCCATGAGGTTAACGTGACAGTTTTAACTATGTAATAAGGCTATAAATTGTTTATAATTTACCACTTAAACACAAAGGGTAAATTGAAAACAACTTAAATGTTTTTTAAATAAATACATTTGTAATGAGTGCTGGGTTTTTTATTTGTTTGCCAGAAAATACACTTTGATTCACTTTTAAATTTACAAGCCACTATTTACACACACATATATTTTTCATTCTATTTACATACTGTTACTAAATTAATTCAATGAACATAACCATCATCAATCCAACCCTGTCACACTGCCAAACTGATGGAATCCAGTTGTATGAATGAGTCTAGATTTTCTCAGATTGTCTGTGTGAACTCATCTTAACACACTGACATTGGGTGGGTGATACTGACAGACCAAGATAACAGAAGCCAGAGGAATTCGACATGGTTTAAACCCTTGTGGAGGAGTCAAGAGACCAGTGGTAGAACGGAGTGCTTGTCACGGTTTCGGCCGAGGCGGCCCCTCCTCCTTGCTCGGGCAGGCTTCGGCGGTCGTCGTCTCCGGAGTACTAGCTGCCACCGTTCTATGTTTCGATGTTTGTTTGGTTTGGTCTGTTTTGTTACACCTGTTCCTTGTTAGTGTTCATTATGTGTCCTATAAATTCTCTTGGGTTTTGTCATGTGTTGTGTGTAATTGTTCGTTGTCAACTTGGGATGCTAGTTCATTTATTCTCTCGGCATTGTTTTGTAGAGAGTTCCGCACAGTGTGCACCTTTTGTTTTGTACATTTACCGGTGTGCGTAAAGTTCGCTTGCCTGCCGGGTTGTATTTAGCCGTGTTGGCTTGTTCTTTTGTTGTCTTCACTAAAGATGTTAGTACGAAGCCTCTGTGTGTCCTGCGCTTGATTCCACACCACATCTACGCTCAACCTTGACAGTGCTCAGGCTAAGGTGTAGGGTTTGACCATTGACTGGAGATAGGTTGCTGCCCTGTCATTCTCAGTCAATCATCTGCACTCATATTATTATTATGTTTATTTGAACAACAAAAACATACGTTTCAGTACACTTGAGAAAAGATGTGTTGTACCAGATTTAGCCAACAGCTCATTTCCATCTGCAGCCCACGGGCAGGTGAACATATCAACAAGAAAAACATTATAAAATAACAGAAAACATACAAACACAAGACCTTTAAAAAATGTAATAAAATGTTTGATTAAAATTTAGATTAATAAAACAGAGGTCAGGACATACAGATACATTTCAACACAGAAATCAAGACATTGCACTTAAGAATCATCAGACACATTGCTATTGAAGCTATGAGTTGTAAAAAAACAGTAACAAAAAAGTTTCATAAGTGGCTATAAACCAGCTGTAATTTTAACCACCTTTTCACTGTGTAAAATCACTGACACTCGCCAATCATTCTAAGTTTTCTGGAAGCTGGTTCCAGTGGTGAACTGGTTTTACAGAAAATGCTGATTGGGCAAAAGCTGTTCTACACACTGGAACTGTACATTTTCCATTCACTGCTCCTCTAGTATGTGACCTCATAGATAGTAAAGTAGTCACTTGACTGCATGAGGGTTGTGGAGCAAGTAAGTCCATGTAAACATTTAAAAAGCAGCTTTAAGTTAGAAAATTTACAAAAACGTTCTAAACTTGTTTCTTGAGAATTAAACAATGGTGATGAGTATTCATTATTTTGATCAAAAACATGCAATGCAATGACACGCTTTTACAGAGATTACACTGGTTTGTTTGATTGTTGGTTCTCCTGCTTGTGACCAACTGGTCATGCAATAGGACGTGAGAAAATATCACAGCATCTATATAAACCTTAGTGTTAAGACTATTTATTATATGTCTAAAGTTGGACAAGTTAAATGTAGAGTCTAATAGCCCAGGTACTTATATTCAGACACAATATGGTTGTTTTTCTGCCTTAATAAAGACAGCTAATGTTCTGTTTGGAACGTTGCCATGGTTAAAAGAGGATACTGTTGACATTCAGCTTTATCGCCTAAGTTGTGGCAATTACAATAATTTAACACATTCTACCCATACAATGGAGACTTGATTGTTGCGTTTTTGTTAAGTAGTCATGATTGTGTCAGTTTCCCTTTAAATGTGAAATTTGACATTTGTTAGAGCTGTGACATCACCAGCAGCATAGCCTCTGAGTAATCCATTTCATAGCCAGAAAATGACAAAAAGATGATGTCAAGGATGACAGGGATAGATGGTTCAAAATGTTACTCAAATATGAATATATCATATGCATATAATTACATTGTATTGGTTGTTGTTCCCAGCTTGGGTTGTCAATACCAGCATGGTTCCTGATGGATTCAGCAAGTGGTTCAGTAGAGAGCACAAATTAAAGTGGGGAGAAATAAACACAACCATCACAATCACCAGCTGTTTCAGAGATGGAGATCCTGTAACTTTTTATAGACCTCTGTGGACATTCCTTTGTTATCTTGGGTTAACTCCGCTTCTTCCCTCACAGCCCTCAACTTCCTCTCATAATAACGCTTGTGTTCCGTGATTCGCCAGATTTTGTTTTGATCCAGGAGTTGTAGTTCTTCAAGTTTCTTTTCTTCCTCCTCCGTTGACTGCTTCAGTGCCTTAATTTTACTCTGTAGCTTCTTCATTTCCTCCTGGTATCTGGGAGGCAGTTTAATCTCTTCTTCTTCTAGCTTCCGCAGTTCTTCTTCATAATGCTTCCTCAACTCTTCTTCTCTGGTACTTAGCTTTCTCTCCACCTCTTGGTATTTGTCGTTGGTGTAGTGGTCTTGACCGTTTACTGCCGCCATGTGGTCAATTTTCTCAAAGAAATCCAGAACTTGTCCCCTGTTTTCCATCTTGGTGTTGTCAAAAACATGGTACCTTCCACCACACTGCTCCATAAGTCTCTTGAGGTCCTTCTGTCCTTCATTCACATACTGCTTAATGCCACCTTCACCCAACTCATCCCCATGGGTGAAGAGGATCATGGTATACTTGTTAGCTTCTTCTCCAAATAACGCCCTGATTTTCTTAACTACGTTCTGTTCCTCCTTTGTGAATGGCCCTACGTTCATGACCAATACGATTGCGTGTGGACCAGGTGACGTCATGTTGATACATTTACTGATCTCTGTCTCTAAGTAACTGTCAGAGAGGCTTGTGTCAAATAATCCTGGTGTGTCCACTAGCCAGACCTGCCTCCCTGCCATCTCTTCTGTCTCCTTACAACACTCCTTAGTTACAGAAGAGCTCGATCTATCATCTCTAAAAGCTCTCCTCCCCAGGATTGTGTTTCCTGAAGAGCTTTTTCCAGCGCCTGTCTTCCCCACCAGTACAATCCTGGTCATGGACACTACAGGAGAGAGGTAAAGGAGAAAACATGAGTAATGTTACATCATGGTTGGCCCAGTAGTGGGTCTCCCGTAAGAAATGTAAATTGAGATTAATAATCGTTCCGACTGGCTGCCAAATTGAAATGTGGATAGTCAACGCAAAACAAATATGACTAGTTCATTAAACTATTGGTAAATGTTCAAAAACAATTGTAATACAATTTTTCTACTTACTGTTGGGACCATCACCTTTGGAGTTTCTTCTTCTACCCAGAGTCTGTTTGTCTGTGTCTTCATCCTTCTCCACTACAGAATGACACATTGAATACATCATATAAAAGACATACTGCAATATTAACAGATTATTAAATCCTCTTGTCTATCATACACTCATGTTCATGTGAATTTAGTTTGAAGAAAGTTTGAAGAATTTAGGTTTGAAAGTTTGAAGAAAAAAAACATCACACTGAAAATTTGTTTTGCATATGCTACTTCCCATAAAGTCACACACTTGCGGTGATACTCCCTGGGTTTTGTAACAAATAACTTTAATCTGCAATTCCCACTGAGCTGTCTAACTAATAGAAAAACTGTACCCAAGATAGGGATGGAATATATTCATACTCCCATGGTGAAAAAAACACTTATTGTTATACTACTTCATGTAATTACGTTTTCAGAGCACCTCAAATGAAAGTGAAAGTAGAATGGCATGGGAGGACACGATGTTATATAAGTAAACTGAGGTGCTCAAAAACATATTTAAATGTTCACAACAATAGTTAGTAATTGTCTACTGTTTGCATCATTAAATACAGTCAACTTACAGGGTTTTGTTGTGCTTGATGAAGCCATTTGTCAGTGTTTCTTTTCCCTGTACCGTCTCCTACGTTCACGATCACCTCCCCTCTGCTGTTCAGTCTAAGCCACGCCCATTTGGAGGGAGGAAGTAGAACTAGAGATGAAGGGGTTAGCATGAAACAGTCACCCTTCAATAAATCCTAAACCAGGCCATAGTTATGGACTATTATCAAGGACTAGGAAACAGACAACTTATATTTTCTTCAATAAACTAGAAGAGATATAGTTTCTATACCTATTCATGCAATGCTGCCAAACCTTGTTCAAGATTGCAGCTTTGAAGGTACACTTGGTATAAAGACTAGCTAACAACAGTAAAGTAAATGATTGACAGAGTTATCGCTCAAAGGGAAGATACTTTATTAGTTTGTTCTTAACAGTCTACTTAAAAGGAAGGTACAAGGGAGTCTCTATGGCACAGTATGACTCAATGTACACATAGGATAATACAATGGTATACAAGCATTTCATCTGTATAACATCTACATCAGGTCATTGAAATCAATCATTATGGTACCACATTAAACAAGTCAGATTTTTAAATAAAGCGAGTTATTTAGACATAAATACAATTCAGACTGAAAGGCATGACACCAGTGCTGCATATTCAGTTTTTATGAATAATGGGGGGATCATATACAGCTCTATCAACACAAAGACAAACAACATTAACTAATAATTTATACATATGTTTTACAGTGTCAACACCTGCTAAATGGCTGCTGGTGTATAATGTGGTCCACATGGGTCTACATGGGAGAGAGAGAGAGGAAGAGGAGGGGTGGAGGGAGACAGAGGGAGGAAACGTTTTGTACAACGATTACAGTCTGAATATCCACTGCTGTTTCACTGACAGAACAAAGGTTGTTATGAAGAGCTCTACTGACATTTACTGGTTGAGAAACAGAAGGACAGAAGACTGCATAATATGTAATATGATGTTTTATTATTATTATTTGAAAGTGTGTGCTTAGGTGAGTATCTGTCAGCTGGTCGGCATCTCTAGGGTCAGTTAGCTGTATGTAGTATATGCAATAAGAAGATTTCTCAGAAACAATTTACATCTTTTGGAGGAGTATTTAAGACTAGGATTGAATTTTGTACACAGTCCAGAATACAAGGTTCAAACTGCTATTCAAGAAGGAAGGGGTTAAATTAAGGGGAAAATACAAAATCACATTACAGCTGTGAGTATGAGATGAGATGTTAGTATCCATACCTGTCCATGTACTGCTGGTATGTTTAAGTCATATCACTGACACAAATCACCTTACATCCCAATTAGCGATGCTGCACCTCCTCATGATTTGCAGAAGGTTGTTGGTTCGAATCCCAGTGCTGATGGGGAAAATCCAAGTAAACTGGCAACTTGAGGGTTGCTGGTATCAGAATATCAAGCGCTACCTACTGCTGTTGTGCCCTTGAGCAAGGCACATACTGTAACTACTTCAGGGGTGCTGGTCTGCAGCTGACACTGTACTGCTACCAGCCTCTCGTGTGTCATATAAGGAGGGTTAGGAATTGAAGAATACACATTTCAATTTTTATTGTTAGATGGACAATAAAGTTCCAGATATGTCATATTCTATGTTTGTGAAGGTAGAGCAGACATCTGGGTACATTCACCTTGAATACCAATATCTGAGCTGCTGTTCCTGATTGACCCAATTCTAACTCTGTGTTGTGTTCTATTATTTACACAAGATGGCAGCTCTGAGGTAATTTACTGCATTGTCTGACGTTAAATCCAATAGAAATGGTCACGACTGTTACTCTGATTTCTTTGTCACAACCAAGTTGCCAAATTATGAAACTGTCCGGTCATAACAGTGTCAACTTGTTCGGTAATTTCAGTAAATAATTTTTTACTGCAACATGTTCTGAATACTGTTGATCCAAAGACGGCTTTAACGTCAAATATGCCACATGACAAAGAGTAAACTAGTCTATATTCCTATAACCAGGTGCCATAAGACATTCATGTTAATTGGTACATGCAAATAGGATCCTGGATGATTCTGTATTTAAAGACATCAATCGAGGACATGAGCTGCAGTCAAAAGTAAAATGTCTCTATCCTGTACAAAATGTCGGAGCCTATTTTTTAGTTTCACTTTCACACAGCACATAATAAGGTAGGGTCTCATGCTCAGTTGGCTTCCTGTTGCACTCGTCTAGCAGGCATTTTATAGCAGTCATAGATCGACTGTCATTTACAATAGGACTAGACATATGTTAGGCTTTATAAGATGAATGTTGTAGCCAATTATAGGCATGCGCTATATAGCCTACGTTAAATTACCATAATAGAAGGACCCCTAATTACAATTAAAAAATATATTTTCAAAGATGATTTTTCAGTTCACAATTCACATCCTTCTTTGAATTTAGGCTACTGAATTGATGAAATCATTCCAACCCCACTTTCTCGAGGCCTTGCAGCAGCTGTATAGATAAAGCAAGTTTACTAAACATCCGTATCCCTCCTCCCTAAAATGAACATATATCATATATCCTACTTTTATACCAGTCTCAGGAGGAAATGGTACATTCATGTTTTAAACGAAATTATTATAGAATGAGTTCATGAAATAATTAATGTATTTGCATGTATTTGTTCTATTTTATAATAATAACCATCACTTTAATTATATAGCACGTGTCAGAGACCTCAACTCAAGGTGCTGTTCATAATAAAATAATAATACAAATTGATTAAAAGTGAACATGGTAAACAATAAATCACAGAATGATAGAAATTAGGACAAACACAATAATAGAAATAGGATATTAAAAGAAGACAAAAGCAGCCAGATAATTAAAAACTAAAAAGGTGAGTCATTATCTGGTGTTAAAAAGAGTTAACAGTTTTTTCCTCCCTGATATTGCGTGGTAGGGCTGGGCACTCCAGAATTTGGGGGTGTAAAAGTTCAAAGCTGCTTTAGCACTTTTCATGCGGTTCACCTGGGTATATTAAAAAGTCTGGCGTCTGACAAAATGTAACAATATTGAGGGTCCAAACAGGTATATATTCAGAGAGGCAGTCCTTTAGATCAGGGGTTCTCTAAGTGGGGTCCGCAGAAGAACTGCAGGTCGGCATTTAAGGTTCCTTGAAGAACTATTGCTTCGATAAATAACATTTGAGTTAAGTGCGGGGTTCTTGACGTGGCATCTACAGTTCTTCAGACTTCTAAAATGTTCTTGAAACGTATGGAAGCCTGCAAATGTGTCCCTATCATAGCATACAGCACACTGGCCAGTGTTAACTAGTGCTGATATTTCTGTGTAACGTTTCTAGTGTTGATTCAGGAGTAAAATGAACACTGTAAGGGTTCAATTAACACTGAATGGTGTAAAGAAAAGACTGTTGGTGTTAATAACAAGGGTTGAACCAAAACCACACCCCTCATTATCATATTTCCCAGCATGCTCTATTACAGGTAGATTTTTGGAATTGTTTGTTTCAATATCTGTTTTTGCTTTGATTAATTCATATTATGCTAATCAAATATAAATAACTTCAATTTTTCTAAACTATTTCAATCTGTTACTTGGATTAATTGCACCCGTTACTGAAATGGTTTTTCCAGTTTACATGCTTTAGGTATTCTCATATCGTGGTCTTCCCAACCCTGGCAGTCATTCTGAATGCAGGTTGCGGGTGAATAAAATTCAAAGTGTTGGATATCCCTACACTGTCTCGATTCCAATAGGAATTACACATCACTTTGCAAGCCAGCATAATGTGACTTGCAGGCCTGATGTGGACTGTAAACTATGAGATTATTTCGATTGTTTTGGTGTTACTGTCACAAGTATGTGGTGCAGTTTCGAAACTGTTAGTACAGAACTGGTAACACAACACAGCAAGTATTATTTTGTTGACATCTTTCACTACACAAAAATTAATCCAAAATATAAGTTTACAGTGAAATACCATGAGAACATTGATTTAATCACCAAAACACAACATAATGATATCTTCTCAATTTTGTTATTTTAACAACCAGTTAATCAAACAGCAAACAATACAAGATACATTTAATTACTTAAAAATCATACAATGTGATTTTCTGGATTTTTGTTCTAGATTCCGTCTCTCACAGTTGAAGTGTACCTATGATAAAAATTACAGACCTCTACATGCTTTGTAAGTAGGAAAACCTACTATAGTTTTACCAAATGGTTAAGTGATTATAAATTAAGAGCAGATTGATTAAGTAATAGTAAAATGTATTTTATCAAATGAGAAGAGAATCATATCAAAACTAATGTGAGCATTGCATTGTGGTTGTTTTTCTGCTTTAATAAAGACAGCCAATGTTCTGTTTGGGACGTTGCCATGGTTGAAAGAGGATACTGTTGACATTCTGTTTTATCGCCTAAGTTGTGGCAATTACAATAATTTAACACATTCTACCCATACAATGGAGACTTGATTGTTGCGTTTTTGTTAAGTAGTCATAATTGTTTCAGTTTCCCTTTAAATGTGAAATTTGTTAGAGCTGTGACATCACCAGCAGCATAGCCTCTGAGTAATCCATTTCATAGCCAGAAAATGACAAAAAGATGATGTCAAGGATGACAGGGATAGATGGTTCAAAATGTTACTCAAATATGAATATATCATATACATATAATTACATTGTAGTGGTTGTTGTTCCCAGCTTGGGTTGTCAATACCAGCATAGTTCTTGATGGATTCAGCAAGTGGTTCAGTAGGGAGCACAAATTAAAGTGGGGAGAAATTAACACAACCATCACAATCACCAGCTGTTTCAGAGATGGAGATCCTGTAACGTTTTATAGACCTCTGTGGACATTCCTTTGTTATCTTGGGTTAACTCTGCTTCCTCCCTCACAGCCCTCAACTTCCTCTCATAATAACGCTTGTGTTCCATGATTCGCCAGATTTTGTTTTGATCCAGGAGTTGTAGTTCTTCAAGTTTATTTTCTTCCTCCTCCGTTGACTGCTTCAGTGTCTTAATTTTACTCTGTAGCTTCTTCATTTCCTCCTGGTATCTGGGAGGCAGTTTCATCTCTTCTTCTTCTAGCTTCCGCAGTTCTTCTTCATACTGCTTCCTCAACTCTTCTTCTCTGGTACTTAGCTTTCTCTCCACCTCTTGGTATTTGTCGTTGGTGTAGTGGTCTTGACCGTTTACTGCCGCCATGTGGTCAATTTTCTCAAAGAAATTGAGAACTTGTCCCCTGTTTTCCATCTTGGTGTTGTCAAAAACATGGTACCTTCCACCACACTGCTCCATAAGTCTCTTGAGGTCCGTCTGTCCTTCATTCACATACTGCTTAATGCCACCTTCACCCAACTCATCCCCATGGGTGAAGAGGATCATGGTATACTTGCTAGCTTCTTCTCCAAATAACGCCCTGATTTTCTTAACTACGTTCTGTTCCTCCTTTGTGAAAGGCCCTACGTTCATGACCAATACGATTGCGTGTGGACCAGGTGACGTCATGTTGATACATTTACTGATCTCTGTCTCTAAGTAACTGTCAGGGAGGCTTGTGTCAAATAATCCTGGTGTGTCCACTAGCCAGACCTGCCTCCCTGCCATCTCTTCTGTCTCCTTACAACACTTCTTAGTTACAGAAGAGCTCGATCTATCATCTCTAAAAGCTCTCCTCCCCAGGATTGTGTTTCCTGAAGAGCTTTTTCCAGCGCCTGTCTTCCCCACCAGTACAATCCTGGACATGGACACTACAGGAGAGAGGTAAAGGAGAAAACATGAGTAATGTTACATCATGGTTGGCCCAGTAGTGGGTCTTCCATAAGAAATGTAAATTGAGATGAATAATCGTTCCTCTTCCCGACTGGCTGCCAAATTGAAATGTGGATAGTCAACGCAAAACAAATATGACTATTTAATTAAACTATTGGTAAATGTTCAAAAACAATTATAATACTATTTTTCTACTTACTGTCTGGACCATCACTTTTGGAGTTTCTTCTTCTACCCAGAGTCTGTTTGTCTGTGTCTTCATCCTTCTCCACTACAGAATGACACATTGAATACATCATATAAAATTCATACTGCAATATTAACAGATTATTAAATCCTCTTGTCTATCATACACTCATGTTCATGTGAATTTAGTTTGAAGAAAGTTTGAAGAATTTAGGTTTGAAAGTTTGAAGAAAAAAAACATCACACTGAAAATTTGTTTTGCATATGCTACTTCCCATAAAGTCACACACTTGCGTTGATACTCCCTGGGTTTTGTAACAAATAACTTTAATCTGCAATGATGTGGTTATTCATTCCCACTGGGCTGTCTAACTAATAGAAAAACTGTAGCCAAGATAGGGATGGAATATATTCATACTCCCATGGTGAAAAAAACACTTATTGTTATACTACTTCATGTTATTACACACTTTTTCAGAGCACCTCAAATGAAAGTGAAAGTAGAATGGCATGGGAGGACACGATGTTATATAAGTAAACTGAGGTGCTCAAAAACATATTTAAATGTTCACAACAATAGCTAGTAACCAGGTATGTCTACTGTTTGAATCAATAAACTCAGTCAACTTACAGGGTTTTGTTGTGCTTGATGAAGCCATTTGTCAGTGTTTCTTTTCCCTGTACCGTCTCCTACATTCACGATCACCTCCCCTCTGCTGTTCAGTCAAAGACACTCCCATTTGGAGGGAGGAAGTAGAACTAGAGATGAAGGGGTTAGCATGAAACAGTCACCCTTCAATACATCCTAAACCAGGCCATAGTTATGGACTATTATCAAGGACTAGGAAACAATTGATATTTACTTCAATAAACTAGAAGAGCTACTCCCATTTGGAGGGAGGAAGTAGAACTAGTTTTGAACAAGAATCACAGAAAAATTATTGAGATGAACGGGTTTCCATTAAATAGTCACCCTTCAATAAATCCTAAATTTGGACTATTATCAAGGACTATGAAACAGACACAACTTATATTTTCTTTAATAAACTAGAAGAGATATAGTTTCTGTTCCTATTCATGCAATGCTGCCAAACCTTGTTGAAGATTGCAGCTTTGAAGGTAGCCTTGATATAAAGACTAGCTAACAGTAAAGTAAATGATTGACAGAGTTATCGCTCAAAGGGAACATACTTTATTAGTTTGTTCCTTACACAGTCTACATAAATGGAAGATACAAGGAAGTCTCTATGGTACAGTATGACTCAATGTACACATAGGATAATACAATGGTATACAAGCATTTCATCTGTATAACATCTACATCAGGTCATTGAAATCAATAATTATGGTACCACATTAAACAAGTCGATTTTTAAATAAAGTGAGTTATTAAACTTCAGACTGAAATGCATGACACCAGTGCTGCAGGTGGTTTTTATGAATAATGGGGGGATCATATACAGCTCTATCAACACAAAGACAAACAACATTAACTAATAATTTATACATATGTTTTACAGTGTCAACACCTGCTAAATGGCTGCTGGTGTATAATGTGGTCCACATGGGTCTACATGGGAGAGAGAGAGAGGAAGAGGAGGGGTGGAGGGAGACAGAGGGAGGACACGTTTTGTCCAACGATTACAGTCTGAATATCCACTGCTGTTTCACTGACAGAACAAAGGTTGTTATGAAGATCTCTACTGACATCTACTGGTTGAGAAACAGAAGGACAGAAGACTGAATAATATGTCATATAATGTTTTATTATTATTATTTGAAAGTGTGTGCTTAGGTGTGTATCTGTCAGCTGGTCGGCATCTCTAGGGTCAGTTAGCTGTATGTTATATATGCAATAAGAAGATTTCTCAGAAACAATCTTTTGGAGGAATATTTAAGACAGGATTGAATTTTGTACACAGTCCAGAATACAAGGTTCAAACTGCTATTCAATAAGGAAGGGGTTAAATTAAGGGGAAAATACTAAATCACATCACAGCTGTGAGTATGAGATGAGATGTTAGTTTCCATACCTATCCATGTACTGCTGGTATGTTGAAGTCATATCACTGACACAAATCGTCTTACATCCCAATTAGCAATTCTACACCTCGTCATGATTTGCAGAAGGTTGTTGGTTCGAATCCCAGTGCTGATAGGGAAAATCCAAAAGTGATCCGGCAACTTGAGGGTTGCTGGTGTCAGAATATCAAGTGCTGCCTACTGCTGTTGTGCCCTTGAGCAAGGCACATACTGTAACTACTTCAGGGGTGCTGGTCAGCAGCTGACACTGTACTGCTACCAGCCTCTCATGTGTCATATAAGGAGGGTTAGGAATTGAAGAATACACATTTTAATTGTTAGATGGACAATAAAGTTCCAAATCTATTCTATTCTATGTTTGTGAAGGTAGAGCAGACACCTGGAGACATTCACCTTGAATACCAATATCTGAGCTGCTGTTCCTGATTGACCCAATTCTAACTCTGTGTTGTGTTCTATTATTTACACAAGATGGCAGCTCTGACGTAATTTACTGCATTGTCTGACGTTAAATCCAATAGAAATGGTCACGAGTGTTACTCCGTTTTCTTTGTCACAACCAAGTTGCCAAATAATGAAACTGTCCGGTCATAAGAGTGTCAACTTGTTCGGTAATTTCAGTAAATAATTATTTACTGCAACATGTTCTGAATACTGTTGATCCAAAGACGGCTTTAACGTCAAATATGCCACATGACAAAGAGTAAACTAGTCTATATTCCTATAACCTGGTGCCATAAAACATTCATGTTAATTGGTACATGCAAATAGGATCCTGGGTCGATTCTGTATTTACAGACATCAATGGAGGACATGAGCTGCAGTCAAAAGTAAAATGTCTCTATCCTGTACAAAATGTCGGAGCCTATTTTTTAGTTTCACTTTCACACAGCACATAATAAGGTAGGGTCTCATCGTCAGTTGGCTTCCTGTTGCACTCGTCTAGCAGGCATTTTATAGCAGTCATAGGTCGACTGTCATTTACAATAGGACTAGACATATGTTAGGCTTTATAAGATGAATGTTGTAGCCAATTATAGGCATGCGCTATATAGCCTACGTTAAATTACCATAATAGAAGGACCCCTAATTACAATTAAAAAATATATTTTCAAAGATGATTTTTCAGTTCACAATTCACATCCTTCTTTGAATTTAGGCTACTGAATTGATGAAATCATTCCAACCCCACTTTCTCGAGGCCTTGCAGCAGCTGTATAGATAAAGCAAGTTTACTAAACATCCGTATCCCTCCTCCCTAAAATGAACATATATCATATATCCTACTTTTATACCAGTCTCAGGAGGAAATGGTACATTCATGTTTTAAACGAAATTATTATAGAATGAGTTCATGAAATAATTAATGTATTTGCATGTATTTGTTCTATTTTATAATAATAACCATCACTTTAATTATATAGCACGTGTCAGAGACCTCAACTCAAGGTGCTGTTCATAATAAAATAATATTACAAATTGATTAAAAGTGAACATTGTAAACAATAAATCACAGAATGACACCAATGAGGACAAACACAATAATAGAAATAGGATATTAAAAGAAGACAAAAGCAGCCAGATAATTAAAAACTAAAATGGTGAGTCATTATCTGGCCTTAAAAAGAGTTAACAGTTTTTTCCTCCCTGATATTGCGTGGTAGGGCTGGGCACTCCAGAATTTGGGGGTGTAAAAGTTCAAAGCTGCTTTAGCACTTTTCATGCGGTTCACCAGGGTATATTAAAAAGTCTGGCGTCTGACAAAATGTAACAATATTGAGGGTCCAACCAGGTATATATTCAGAGAGGCAGTCCTTTAGATCAGGGGTTCTCAAAGTGGGGTCCGCAGAAGAACTGCAGGTCGGCATTTAAGGTTCCTTGAAGAACTATTGCTTCGATAAATAACATTTGAGTTAAGTGTGGGGTTCTTGACGTGGCATCTACAGTTCTTCAGACTTCTAAAATGTTCTTGAAACGTATGGAAGCCTGCAAATGTGTCCCTATCATAGCATACAGCACACTGGCCAGTGTTAACTAGTGCTGATATTTCTGTGTAACGTTTCTAGTGTTGATTCAGGAGTAAAATGAACACTGTAAGAGTTCAATTAACACTCAATGGTGTAAAGAAAAGACTGTTGGTGTTAATAACCAGGGTTGAACCAAAACCACACCCCTCATTATCATATTTCCCAGCATGCTCTATTACAGGTAGATTTTTGGAATTGTTTGTGTCAATATCTGTTTTTGCATTGATTAATTCATATTATGCTAATCAAATATAAATAACTTCAATTTTTCTTATCTATTTCAATCTGTTACTTGGATTAATTGCACCCGTTACTGAAATGGTTGTTCCAGTTTACATGCTTTAGGTATTCTCATATCACAGTCTTTCCAACCCTGGCAGTTATTCTGAATGCAGGTTGCAGGTGAATAAAATTCAAAGTGTTGGATATCCCTACACTGTCTCGATTCCAATAGGAATTACACATCACTTTGCAAGCCAGTATAATGTGACTTGCAGGCCTGATGTGGACTGTAAACTATGAGATTATTTAGATTGTTTTGGTGTTACTGTCACAAGTATGTGGTGAAGTTTCAAAACTGTTAGTACAGAACTGGTTACACAACACAGCAAGTATTATTTTGTTGACATCTTTCACTACACAACCATTGATCCAAAATATAAGTTTACAGTGAAATACCATGAGAACATTGATTTAATCACCAAAATACAACATAATGATATCTTCTCAATTTTGTTATTTTAACAACCAGTTAATCAAACAGCAAACAATACAAGATACATGTTTCAAAATTGCCTTTTGAATGTAAATTACAGTACATTACACCGTTCTCACATCAGGCAATACACTTTCACTACCCATCAAAATTAACTGAAAATCAAGTTTCCATCATTTCTATCACGTGTGATCAAAGGTGTGATCATTGGAGACATCTTTCACAATCATTCATGCAAAAAAATAAATGTATTGTTCATATATATTTACATTATTCTGTAGATGTACTGTAATCAAATTAAACAAATGAAATGACCTTACGTTGAGAAGTTGGCCTCATCGACATCACAGTAAATGTCCTGATTGTTCATGCACCTGGGGAAAAAAAACTTTTGGCATGGCAAATCCAAGCCTGACCTAGGTCTGGATTGATGTCATTACATGCCTCATCCATGGCCTGGAGGAAGGTGGCACGCTCATGGGGATTGCGATCGTACATATTCCACCTGTATTTTAATAATGTATTGTATTTTACAGTGTTCTACTTATGTCTTGTAGGGGGTCCTATATTGCTCAGGTTCGATTCCCACTGGGGTCAAATATGAAAAGGTGTGGACTCACTGTTGTCACTTTGGATAAAAGTGAATGGCATATATTACAGTAGTGTATTGGCCATAGCAATTTTAGTAACGCATCAAAAAAGACACCAGCAACTCCATTTTGGATACATGTTTACTGGTTAGGGGATGCATTTGTTACATACAGTACATCTCTGATCTTGTCAATATCATACAGTATACATATATATATATATACAGTGGGGATAACAAGTATTTGATACACTGCCGATTTTGCAGGTTTTCCTACTTACAAAGCATGTAGAGGTCTGTAATTTTTATCAAAGGTACACTTCAACTGTGAGAGACGGAATCTAAAACAAAAATCCGGAAAATCACATTGTATGATTTTTAAGCAATTAATTTGCATTTTATTGCATGACATAAGTATTTGATCACTTACCAACCAGTAAGAATTCCAGCTCTCACAGACCTGTTCGTTTTTCTTTAAGAAGCCCTCCTGTTCTCCACTCATTACCTGTATTAACTGCACCTGTTTGAACTCGTTACCTGTATAAAAGACACCTGTCCACACACTCAATCAAACAGACTCCAACCTCTCCACAATGGCCAAGACCAGAGAGCTGTGTAAGGACACCAGGGATAAAATTGTAGACCTGCACAAGGCTGGGATGGGCTACAGGACAATAGGCAAGCAGCTTGGTGAGAAGGCAACAACTGTTGGCGCAATTATTAGAAAATGGAAGAAGTTCAAGATGACGGTCAATCACCCTTGGGGTGGGGCTCCATGCAAGATCTCACCTCGTGGGGCATCAATGATCATGAGCAAGGTGAGGGATCAGCCCAGAACTACACGGCAGGACCTGGTCAATGACCCGAAGAGAGCTGGGACCAAAGTCTCAAAGAAAACCATTAGTAACACACTACGCCGTCATGGATCAAAATCCTACAGCGCACGCAAGGTCCCCCTGCTCAAGCCAGCGCATGTCCAAGCCCGTCTAAAGTTTGCCAATGACCATCTGGATGATCCAGAGGAGGGATGGGAGAAGGTCATGTGGTCTGATGAGACAAAAATAGAGCTTTTTGGTCTAAACTCCACTCGCCGTGTTTGGGGGAAGAAGAAGGATGAGTACAACCCCAAGAACACCATCCCAACCGTGAAGCATGGAGGTGGAAACATCATTCTTTGGGGATACTTTTCTGCAAAGGGGACAGGACGACTGCACCGTATTGAGGGGAGGATGGATGGGGCCATATATCGCGAGATCTTGGCCAACAACCTCCTTCCCTCAGTAAGAGCATTGAAGATGGGTCGTGGCTAGGTCTTCCAGCATGACAACGACCCGAAACACACAGCCAGGGCAACTAAGGAGTGGCTCCGTAAGAAGCATCTCAAGGTCCTGGAGTGGCCTAGCCAGTTCCAGACCTGAACCCAATAGAAAATCTTTGGAGGGAGCTGAAAGTCCTTATTGCCCAGCGACAGCCCCGAAACCTGAAGGATCTGGAGAAGGTCTGTATGGAGGTGTGGACCAAAATCCCTGCTGCAGTGTGTGCAAACCTGGTCAAGACCTACAGGAAACGTATGATCTCTGTAATTGCAAACAAAGGTTTCTGTACCAAATATTAAGTTCTGCTTTTCTGATGTATCAAATACTTACAGTGGGGGAAAAAAGTATTTAGTCAGCCACCAATTGTGCAAGTTCTCCCACTTAAAAAGATGAGAGAGGCCTGTAATTTTCATCTAGGACAGACAAAATGAGAAATGTTTTTCCAGAAAATCACATTGTAGGATTTTTTATGAATTTATTTGCAAATTATGGTGGATAATAAGTATTTGGTCAATAACAAAAGTTTCTCAATACTTTGTTATATACCCTTTGTTGGCAATGACACAGGTCAAACGTTTTCTGTAAATCTTCACAAGGTTTTCACACACTGTTGCTGGTATTTTGGCCCATTCCTCCATGCAGATCTCCTCTAGAGCAGTGATGTTTTTGGGGCTATCGCTGGGCAACACAGACTTTCAACCCTCCAAAGATTTTCTATGGGGTTGAGATCTGGAGACTGGCTAGGCCACTCCAGGACCTTGAAATGCTTCTTATGAAGCCACTCCTTCGTTGCCCGGGCGGTGTGTTTGGGATCATTGTCATGCTGAAAGACCCAGCCACGTTTCATCTTCAATACCCTTGCTGATGGAAGGAGGTTTTCACTCAAAATCTCACGATACATGGCCCCATTCATTCTTTCCTTTACACGGATCAATCGTCCTGGTCCCTTTGCAGAAAAACAGCCCCAAAGCATGATGTTTCCACCCCCATGCTTCACAGTAGGTATGGTGTTCTTTGGATGCAACTCAGCATTCTTTGTCCTCCAAACACGACGAGTTGAGTTTTTACCAAAAAGTTATATTTTGGTTTCATCTGATCATATGACATTCTCCCAATCCTCTTCTGGATCATCCAAATGCACTCTAGCAAACTTCAGACGGGCCTGGACATGTACTGGCTTAAGCAGGGGGACACGTCTGGCACTGCAGGATTTGAGTCCCTGGCAGCGTAGTGTGTTACTGATGGTAGGCTTTGTTACTTTGGTCCCAGCTCTCTGCAGGTCTTTCACTAGGTCCCCCGTGTGGTTCTGGGATTTTTGCTCACCGTTCTTGTGATAATTTTGACCCCACAGGGTGAGATCTTGCGTGGAGCCCCAGATCGAGGGAGATTATCAGTGGTCTTGTATGTCTTCCATTTCCTAATAATTGCTCCCACAGTTGATTTCTTCAAACCAAGCTGCTTACCTATTGCAGATTCAGTCTTCCCAGCCTGGTGCAGGTCTACAATTTTGTTTCTGGTGTCCTTTGACAGCTCTTTGGTCTTGGCCATAGTTGAGTTTGGAGTGTGACTGTTTGAGGTTGTGGACAGGTGTCTTTTATACTGATAACAAGTTCAAACAGGTGCCATTAATACAGGTAACGAGTGGAGGACAGAGGAGCCTCTTAAAGAAGAAGTTACAGGTCTGTGAGAGCCAGAAATCTTGCTTGTTTGTAGGTGACCAAATACTTATTTTCCACCATAATTTGCAAATCAATTCATTAAAAATCCTACAATGTGATTTTCTGGATTTTTTTCTCTCAATTTGTCTGTCATAGTTGACGTGTAGCTATGATGAAAATTACAGGCCTCGCTCATCTTTTTAAGTGGGAGAACTTGCACAATTGGTGGCTGACTAAATACTTTTTTCCCCCACTATGTCATGCAATAAAATGCAAATTAATTACTTAAAAATCATACAATGTGATTTTCTGGATTTTTGTTTTAGATTCCGTCTCTCACAGTTGAAGTGTACCTATGATAAAAAATTACAGACCTCTACATGCTTTGTAAGTAGGAAAACCTGCTATAGTTTTACCAAATGGTTAAGTGATTATCAATTAAGAGCAGATTGATTAAGTAATAGTAAAATGTATTTTATCAAATGAGAAGAGAATCATATCAAAACTAATGTGAGCATTGCATTGTGGAAAAGCAATTACTTTATATTAACATGTATTGCAGTGTGAAACATGTATTTCTAGATAAAACATTGATTACTATTAAGCTGGCAGATGGGGCTGAAGAAATTAAATGAATAGATGGACCATGGATGCAAGGACTAAGTCCAGGATTCAATCAAAGGTTGGATTGACAAGGACACTGCACTTGACTTACAAAGGTAATCTATGCTTGACAACCGTGACATTGCCTTTTAAAGGTGCATTGTTGACAGTGCACTGCTCTTGTGGACAATGCCCATTTTGATTGAATCCCGGCCTGACAGTCCATGAGGTTAACATGACAGTTTTAACTATGTAATAAGGCTATACATTGTTTATAATTTACCACTTAAACACAAAGGGTAAATTGAAAACAACTTAAATGTTTTCTAAATACATTTGTAATGAGTGCTGGGTTTTTTATTTGTTTGCCAGAAAATACACTTTTAGTCACTTTTAAATTTACAAGCCACTATTTACACCCACAGATAATTTTCACATTCTATTTACATACTGTTACTAAATTAATTCAATGAACAAGACATTGCACATAAGAATCATCGGACACATTGCTATTGAAGCTATGAGTTGTAAAAACACAGTAAAGAACAGCAACAAACCTGCTGATATTTTAATAAAGACAGCTAATGTTCTGTTTGGGACGTTGCCATGGTTAAAAGAGGATACTGTTGACATTCTGTATTATCGCCTAAGTTGTGGCAATTACAATAATTTAACACATTCTACCCATACAATGGAGACTTGATTGTTGCGTTTTTGTTAAGTAGTCATGATTGTTTCAGTTTCCCTTTAAATGTGAAATTTGTTAGAGATGTGACATCACCAGCAGCATAGCCTCTGAGTAATCCATTTCATAGCCAGAAAATGACAAAAAGATGATGTCAAGGATGACAAGTTGGTGGTTCAAAATGTTACTCAAATATGAATATATCATATGCATATAATTACATTGTATTGGTTGTTGTTCCCAGCTTGGGTTGTCAATACCAGCATAGTTCCTGATGGATTCAGCAAGTGGTTCAGTAGGGAGCGCAAATTAAAGTGGGGAGAAATAAACACAACCATCACAATCACCAGCTGTTTCAGAGATGAAGATCCTGTAACTTGTTATAGACCTCTGTGGACATTCCTTTGTTATCTTGGGTTAACTCTGCTTCCTCCCTCACAGCCCTCAACTTCCTCTCATAATAACGCTTGTGTTCCGTGATTCGCCGGATTTTGTTTTGATCCAGGAGTTGTAGTTCTTCAAGTTTCTTTTCTTCCTCCTCCGTTGACTGCTTCAGTGTCTTAATTTTACTCTGTAGCTTCTTCATTTCCTCCTGGTATCTGGGAGGCAGTTTCTTCTCTTCTTCTTCTAGCTTCCGCAGTTCTTCTTCATACTGCTTCCTCAACTCTTCTTCTCTGGTACTTAGCTTTCTCTCCACCTCTTGGTATTTGTCGTTGGTGTAGTGGTCTTGACCGTTTACTGCCGCCATGTGGTCAATTTTCTCAAAGAAATCCAGAACTTGTCCCCTGTTTTCCATCTTGGTGTTGTCAAAAACATGGTACCTTCCACCACACTGCTCCATAAGTCTCTTGAGGTCCGTCTGTCCTTCATTCACATACTGCTTAATGCCACCTTCACCCAACTCATCCCCATGGGTGAAGAGGATCATGGTATACTTGCTAGCTTCTTCTCCAAATAACGCCCTGATTTTCTTTACTACGTTCTGTTCCTCCTTTGTGAAAGGCCCTACGTTCATGACCAATACGATTGCGTGTGGACCAGGTGACGTCATGTTAATACATTTACTGATCTCTGTCTCTAAGTAACTGTCAGGGAGGCTTGTGTCAAATAATCCTGGTGTGTCCACTAGCCAGACCTGCCTCCCTGCCATCTCTTCTGTCTCCTTACAACACTCCTTAGTTACAGAAGAGCTCGATCTATCATCTCTAAAAGCTCTCCTCCCCAGGATTGTGTTTCCTGAAGAGCTTTTTCCAGCGCCAGTCTTCCCCACCAGTACAATCCTGGTCATGGACACTACAGGAGAGAGGTAAAGGAGAAAACATGAGTAATGTTACATCATGGTTGGCCCAGTAGTGGGTCTCCCGTAAAAAATATAAATTGAGATTAATAATCGTTCCTCTTCCCGACTGGCTGCCAAATTGAAATGTGGATAGTCAACGCAAAACAAATATGACTAGTTCATTAAACTATTGGTAAATGTTCAAAAACAATTGTAATACTATTTTTCTACTTACTGTCTGGACCATCACTTTTGGAGTTTCTTCTTCTACGCAGAGTCTGTTTGTCTGTGTCTTCATCCTTCTCCACTACAGAATGACACATTGAATACATCATATAAAATTCATACTGCAATATTAACAGATTATTAAATCCTCTTGTCTATCATACACTCATGTTCATGTGAATTTAGTTTGAAGAAAGTTTGAAGAATGTAGTTTTTGAAAGTTTGAAGAAAAAAAAAACATCACACTGAAAATTAGTTTTGCGTATGCTACTTTCATAAAGTTACACACTTGCGTTGATACTCCCTGGGTTTTGTAACAAATAACTTTAATCTGCAATTCCCACTGAGCTGTCTAACTAATAGAAAAACTGTCCCAAGATAGGGATGGAATATATTCATACTCCCATGGTGAAAAAAACACTTATTGTTATACTACTTCATGTTATTACGTTTTCAGAGCACCTCAAATGAAAGTGAAAGTAGAATGGCATGGGAGGACACGATGTTATATAAGTAAACTGAGGTGCTCAAAAACATATTTAAATGTTCACAACAATAGCTAGTAATTGTCTACTGTTTGAATCAATAAACTCGGTCAACTTACAGGGTTTTGTTGTGCTTGATGAAGCCATTTGTCAGTGTTTCTTTTCGCTGTACCGTCTCCTACGTTCACGATCACCTCCCCTCTGCTGTTCAGTCAAAGCCACTCCCATTTGGAGGGAGGAAGTAGAACTAGAGATGAAGGGGTTAGCATGAAACAGTCACCCTTCAATAGAGCCTAAACCAGGCAATAGTTATGGACTATTATGAAGGACTAGGAAACAATTGATATTTACTTCAATAAACTAGAAGAGCTACTCCCATTTGGAGGGAGGAAGTAGAACTAGTTTTGAACAAGAATCACAGAAAAATTATTGAGATGAACGGGTTTCCATGAAATAGTCACCCTTCAATAAATCCTAAACCAGGCCATAGTTATACTATTATCAAGGACTAGGAAACAGACAACTTATATTTTCTTCAATAAACTAGAAGAGATATAGTTTCTGTACCTATTCATGCAATGCTGCCAAACCTTGTTCAAGATTGCAGCTTTGAAGGTAGCCTTGATATAAAGACTAGCTAACAGTAAAGTAAATGATTGACAGAGTTATCGCTCAAAGGGAACATACTTTATTAGCTTGTTCTTTACACAGTCTACATAAATGGAAGGTACAAGGAAGTCTCTATGGCACAGTATGACTCAATGTACACATATAATAATACAATGGTATACAAGCATTTCATCTGTATAACATCTACATCATTGAAATCAATGATTATGGTACTACATTAAACAAGTCAATTTTTAAATAAAGTGAGTTATTAAACTTCAGACTGAAATGCATGACACCAGTGCTGCAGGTTGTTTTTATGAATAATGGGGGGATCATATACAGCTCTATCAACACAAAGACAAACAACATTAACTAATAATTTATACATATGTTTTTACAGTGTCAACACCTGCTAAATGGCTGCTGGTGTATAATGTGGTCCACATGGGTCTACATGGGAGAGAGAGAGAGGAAGAGGAGGGGTGGAGGGAGACAGAGGGAGGAAACGTTTTGTACAACGATTACAGTCTGAATATCCACTGCTGTTTCACTGACAGAACAAAGGTTGTTATGAAGATCTCTACTGACATCTACTGGTTGAGAAGCAGAAGGAAGGAAGACTGCATAATATGTCATATGATGTTTTATTATTATTATTTGAAAGTGTGTGCTTAGGTGTGTATCTGTCAGCTGGTCGGCATCTCTAGGGTCAGTTAGCTGTATGTAGTATATGCAATAAGAAGATTTCTCAGAAACAATTTACATATTTTGGAGGAATATTTAAGACTAGGATTGAATTTTGTACACAGTCCAGAATACAAGGTTCAAACTGCTATTCAAGAAGGAAGGGGTTAAATTAAGGGGAAAATACAAAATCACATTACAGCTGTGAGTATGAGATGAGATGTTAGTTTCCATACCTATCCATGTACCGCTGGTATGTTGAAGTCATATCACTGACACAAATCGTCTTACATCCCAATTAGCAATTCTACACCTCGTCATGATTTGCAGAAGGTTGTTGGTTCGAATCCCAGTGCTGATGGGGGAAATCCAAAAGTGATCCGGCAACTTGAGGGTTGCTGGTGTCAGAATATCAAGTGCTGCCTACTGCTGTTGTGCCCTTGAGCAAGGCACATACTGTAACTACTTCAGGGGTGCTGGTCTGCAGCTGACACTGTACTGCTACCAGCCTCTCGTGTGTCATATAAGGAGGGTTAGGAATTGAAGAATACACATCTCAATTCTTATTGTTAGATGGACAATAAAGTTCCAAATCTATTGTATTCTATGTTTGTGAAGGTAGAGCAGACACCTGGAGACATTCACCTTGAATACCAATATCTGAGCTGCTGTTCCTGATTGACCCAATTCTAACTCTGTGTTGTGTTCTATTATTTACACAATATGGCAGCTCTGACGTAATTTACTGCATTGTCTGACGTTAAATCCAATAGAAATGGTCACGACTGTTACTCTGATTTCTTTGTCACAACCAAGTTGCCAAATAATGAAACTGTCCGGTCATAAGAGTGTCAACTTGTTCGGTAATTTCAGTAAATAATTATTTACTGCAACATGTTCTGAATACTGTTGATCCAAAGACGGTATTAACGTCAAATATGCCACATGACAAAGAGTAAACTAGTCTATATTCCTATAACCAGGTGCCATAAAACATTCATGTTAATTGGTACATGCAAATAGGATCCTGGATGATTCTGTATTTACAGACATCAATGGAGGAAATGAGCTGCAGTCAAAAGTAAAATATCTCTATCCTGTACAAAATGTCGGAGCCTATTTTTTAGTTTCACTTTCACACAGCACATAATAAGGTAGGGTCTCATCCTCAGTTGGCTTCCTGTTGCACTCGTCTAGCAGGCATTTTATAGCAGTCATAGGTCGACTGTCACTTACAATAGGACTAGACATATGTTAGGCTTTATAAGATGAATGTTGTAGCCAATTATAGGCATGCGCTATATAGCCTACGTTAAATTACCATAATAGAAGGACCCCTAATTACAATTAAAGAATCTATTTTCAAAGATGATTTTTCAGTTCACAATTTACATTCTTCTTTGAATTTAGGCTACTGAATTGATGAAATCATTCCAACCCCACTTTCTCGAGGCCTTGCAGCAGCTGTATAGATAAAGCAAGTTTACTAAACATCCGTATTCCTCCTCCCTAAAATGAACATATATACTTTTATACCAGTCTCAGGAGGAAATGGTACATTCATGTTTTAAACAAAATTATTATAGAATAAGTTAATTAAATAATGAATGTATTGTCATGTATTTGTTTATTTTATTTCAGTGTTCTATTTTATAATAATAACCAACACTTTATTTATATAGCACATGTCATACAGAGACCTCAACTCAAGGTGCTGTTCATAAAACAATAATAATATAAAATTTGATTAAAAGTGAACATGGTAAACAATAAATCACAGAATGACACCAATGAGGACAAACACAATAATAGAAATAAGATATTAAAAGAAGACAAAAACAGCCAGATAATTAACAGCCAAACTAAAAAGGTGAGTCATTATCTGGCCTTAAAAAGAGTTAACAGTTTTTTCCTCCCTGATATTGCGTGGTAGGGCTGGGCATTCCAGAATTTGGGGGTGTAAAAGTTCAAAGCTGCTTTAGCACTTTTCATGCGGTTCACCTGGGTATACAGTGGGGAAAAAAAGTATTTAGTCAGCCACCAATTGTGCAAGTTCTCCCACTTAAAAAGATGAGAGAGGCCTGTAATTTTCATCATAGGTACACGTCAACTATGACAGACAAATTGAGAGAACAAAAATCCAGAAAATCACATTGTAGGATTTTTAATGAATTTATTTTCAAATTATGGTGGAAAATAAGTATTTAGATTTCTGGCTCTCACAGACCTGTAACTTCTTCTTTAAGAGGCTCCTCTGTCCTCCAATCGTTACCTGTATTAATGGCACCTGTTTGAACTTGTTATCAGTATAAAAGACACCTGTCCACAACCTCAAACAGTCACACTCCAAACTCCACTATGGCCAAGACCAAAGAGCTGTCAATGGACACCAGAAACAAAATTGTAGACCTGCACCAGGCTGGGAAGACTGAATCTGCAATAGGTAAGCAGCTTGGTTTGAATAAATCAACTGTGGGAGCAATTATTAGGAAATGGAAGACATACAAGACCACTGATAATCTCCCTCGATCTGGGGCAAGATCTCACCCCGTGGGGTCAAAATGATCACAAGAACGGTGAGCAAAAATCCCAGAACCACACGGGGGGACATACTGAATGACCTGCAGAGAGCTGGGACCAAAGTAACAAAGCCTACCATCAGTAACACACTACGCCGCCAGGGACTCAAATCCTGCAGTGCAAGACGTGTCCCCCTGCTTAAGCCAGTACATGTCCAGGCCCGTCTGAAGTTTGCTAGAGTGCATTTGGATGATCCAGAAGAGGATTGGGAGAATGTCATATGGTCACATGAAACCAAAATATAACTTTTTGGTAAAAACTCAACTCGTCGTGTTTGGAGGACAAAGAATGCTGAGTTGCATCCAAAGAACACCATACCTACTGTGAAGCATGGGGGTGGAAACATCATGCTTTGGGGCTATTTTTCTGCAAAGGGACCAGGACGACTGATCCGTGTAAAGGAAAGAATGAATGGGGCCATGTATCATGAGATTTTGAGTGAAAACCTCCTTCCATCAGCAAGGGCATTGAAGATGAAACGTGGCTGGGTCTTTCAGCATGACAATGATCCCAAACACACCGCCCGGGCAATGAAGGAGTGGCTTCGTAAGAAGCATTTCAAGGTCCTGGAGTGGCCTAGCTAGTCTCCAGATCTCAACCCCATAGAACATTTTTGGGGGAGTTGAAAGTCCATGTTGCCCAGCGACAGCCCCAAAACATCACTGCTCTAGAGGAGATCTGCATGGAGGAATGGGCCAAAATACCAGCAACAGTGTGTGAAAACCTTGTGAAGACTTACAGAAAACATTTGACCTGTGTCATTGCCAACAAAGGGTATATAACAAAGTATTGAGAAACTTTTGTTATTGACCAAATACTTATTTTCCACCATAATTTGCAAATCAATTCATTAAAAATCCTACAATGTGATTTTCTGGATTTTTTTTCCTCATTTTGTCTGTCATAGTTGACGTGTACCTATGATGAACATTACAGGCCTCTCTCATCTTTTTAAGTGGGAGAACTTGCACAATTGGTGGCTGACTAAATACTTTTTTTCCCCACTGCATATATATATTTACTTACTGTGAATAAAATCATAATAGTAGTCATCACAATAGTACATTATAGTATGTAGTACTCAAAATCTTTAGTAGACAAACCAGTTTAAAATATATAGGTTTACCAAATGGTTAAGTGATTATAAATTAAGAGCAGATTGATTAAGTAATAGTAAAATGTATTTTATCAAATGAGAAGAGAATCATATCAAAAGTAATGTGAGCATTGCATTGTGGAAAAGCAATTACTTTATATGAACATGTATTGCAGTGTGAAACATGTATTTCTAAATAAAACACTGATTAGATTAAAAAGTGACTGATTTTATGTTGTACTTCATCAGTAGAAAATGTGCTTAGAGTTTTGAAACAGCCTTTTTGATGATCTGTTTTGAGTTTTGTACTAAGCGTTGTAGAAATGTACCACATACTTGCGTAAATTGCACTAAAGCGATAAAAAACAAGGTAAAACTAGGCTGTCAAAATAAGGCCTTATGAAATATGTATTGTATCTTCTGTTACATTCCCCAGCAAGAAAACCAAACATGTCGCTCAAACAGAACTAACAAAGAGTCACTGACAAACTAAACGAAACAGGTGGGGTTTTAGGAGGGGTTCTGAAAAACACTCATGGGGGAGGGGTCCACTGAAAGTTGCATAGCAACAACAACTGGGACCTAAAAGACGCCCACCACGAGCAGCCACTAAATTTGCCCACTAATCAAATCAAATCAAATTGTATTGGTCACATGCGCCGAATACAACAGGTGCAGACATTACAGTGAAATGCTTACTTACCACTAAGAGGCAAACAAAAGAAAAACCCACACCAAACTTAAAGACAGGAAGCAAACCAAAAAGTGGAGCAAAACTAAAAACAGGGAAGATCAGATAAAGGATTGTTTTTTCCAGAAATAGGGCAAGTCCACTAAATGTGTTAACCCTCCACATCTCAAGCCAACTGGAGCACTGGGCCATCCACTCTTAAATAGCACCTGTGCCAACACAGGTGAAACCCCTTCCGACTAATGAGATGGACAAGCCAGCACAGGTGTAAAACATACTGACTAAAGAGGTGACAACAATCGGTGCACCCCACATGCTCATGCTATATGTGCTAAAGTCCAACCTCAAAATATAAATGGAAAAACAAAAACCTGTAACACCTTAAGACAACAAAAATATCCTATGTTTTTTGCTCACGAACTTCCATATCGCAACATGATGAACTTAAATGCGTCGCTACTTAAATGCATCGCATTCTCCAATACAGTTGAAGTCGGAAGTTTACATACACTTAGGTTGGAGTCATTAAAAATTGTTTTTCAACGACTCCACAAATTTCTTGTTAACAAACTATAGTTTTGGCAAGTCGGTTAGGACACCTACTTTGTGCGTGACACAAGTCATTTTTCCAACAATTGTTTACAGACAGATTATTTCACTTATAATTCACTGTATCACAATTCCAGTGGGTCAACATACACTAAGTTGACTGTGCCTTTAAACAGCTTGGAAAATTCCAGAAAATGATGTCATGGCTTTAGAAGCTTCTGATAGGCTAATTGACATGATTTGAGTCAATTGGAAGTGTACCTGTGGATATATTTCAATGCCTACCTTCAAACTCAGTGCCTCTTTGCTTGACATCATGGGAAAATCAAAAGAAATCAGCCAAGACCTCAGAAAAAAAATTGTAGACCTCCACAAGTCTGGTTCATCCTTGGGAGCAATTTCCAAACGCCTGAAGGTACCACGTTCATCTGTACAAACAATAGTAAGCAAGTATAAACACCATGGGACCACGCAGCCATCATACCGCTCAGGAAGGAGACGCATTCTGTCTCCTAGAGATGAACGTACTTTGGTGCGAAAAGTGCAAATATATCTTAGAACAACAGCAAAGGACCTTGTGAAGATGCTGGAGGAAACAGGTACAAAAGTATCTATATCCACAGTAAAACAAGTCCTATATCGACATAACCTGAAAGGCCGCTCAGCAAGGAAGAAGCCACTGCTCCAAAACCGCCATAAAAAAGCCAGACTACGGTTTGCAACTGCACATGGGAACAAAGATCGTACTTTTTGGAGAAATGTCCTCTGGTCTGATGAAACAAAAATAGAACTGTTTGGCCATAATGAGGAAAAAGGGTGTCGCTTGCAAGCCGAAGAACACCATCCCAACCGTGAAGCACGGGGTGGCAGCATCATGCTGTGGGGGTGCTTTGCTGCAGGAGGGACTGGTGCACTTCACAAAATAGATGGGATCATGAGGAAGGAAAATGATGTGTATATTGAAGCAACATCTCAAGACATCAGTCAGGAAGTTAAAGCTTGGTCGCAAATGGGTCTTCCAAATGGACAATGACCCCAAGCATACTTCCAAAGTTGTGGCAAAAAGGCTTAAGGACAACAAAGTCAAGGTATTGGAGTGGCCATCACAAAGCCCTGACCTCAATCCTATAGAAAATGTGTGGGCAGAACTGAAAAGGCGTGTGCAAGCAATGAGGCCTACAAACCTGACTCAGTTACACCAGCTCTGTTTGGAGGAATGGGCCAAAATTCACCCAACTTATTGTGGGAAGCTTGTGGAAGGCTACCCGAAACGTTTGACCCAAGTTAAACAATTTAAAGGCAATGCTACCAAATACTAATTGAGTGTATGTAAAATTCTGACCCACTGGGAATGTGATGAAAAAAATAAAAGCTTAAATAAATCATTCTCTCTACTATTATTCTGACATTTCACATTCTTAAAATAAAGTGGTGATCCTATCTGACCTAAGACAGATAATTTTTACTAGCATTAAATGTCAGGAATTGTGAAAAACTGAGTTTAAATGTATCTGGCTAAGGTGTATGTAAACTTCCGACTTCAACTGTATAAACAGGGCTGTCAACAATTAAATTCAAAACAGACACCTTTTTTTATCGTTTATAATAAAAAAATTAAAAAAAAAAAAAAAGTATTCCCTAAAAATCAGAAGTTTTGACAAACGGTAGAATAACGTACGTTTCTACAACTCTCATCCCCTTGGAACGAGCCCAACCAAAACAAAACTCATCTCCAAAATGTGCAGTCAAAATCAATTGTGAGCTAGTGCTACACACTGGCTAAACACAAAAAAACTCACCGACTGCCCACCCTTGAAAGACAATCAGCAACCAAGCTGTCCTTACCACGGATATGTCTGATTTCAAAGGGAAACTCCTGCAATATAAGACTCCAGCAAAGGAGTTGGCGATTCGTGGAGCTTGTCTTTTGCAGGAAAACGAGAGGGTTATCATCCGAATAGACCACAATAGGGGTAGAGACCGACACATGAACCTCGAAGTGCTGAAGAGCCAAAACAAGCATTTCCTTCTCGATAGTCGGGTAGTGTTTTTTGATATGAGGCCAATTGCTTTGACAAGTACACCACAGGGTATCGTCTTTCTGTAGGAGGTTAACCCGAACGGAAGACGAAGGTAGGAAAACAAACCATCAGCCAACTCTTTGGCGCGCTCAGTTAGAGAGACTTGTCAATATCCCTTCAGCAGATCGAACTTGCTAATATACTTAGCAGCGCCAACACGGTCCACACAATTGTCGACTCTGGGAAAAGGGTATGAGTCCAACTTAGTAACGGCATTGAGTTTCTGAAAATCGGAACAAAACCACAGAGACCCATCCACCTTAGTTACTAATATACAGGGCGAACTCCATGAACTGTTGCCATGTTGTGCAATGCCGTGCTCAAGCATGAACTCCACCTCACTGCGGAGCTTCTTTCTCTTTTCAGGGTTCACTCAATAGGCATGTTGTTTGATTGGGGCAGAGTCCCCAACGTCAATGTCATGCTCTAGTACATTTGTCTGAGTTGGCAGATCTGAGAATAAACCCTGATATTCTAAAAGATATTAAGGTTTCCTAGAATCTCTGAGTTACTCAGCCGTCCATCCGGCACAGGGCGTATTGGGATTTCCTCGTGCTCTTGAAGACTATAGTCAACGGTGACAGCAGTGGCCACAGACAGGACTACCAGTTTCCACCGAATTTTTCCACCTGATCGTAGCGGGTGAAGTATGGTTTCAACATGTTGTCATGACACAGCCAGGTTTTTTTTCTTCTGCGCGCCGGTGTGGTGATGATGTAATCCAGATTACCAATTATTTTCACTATGGGGTAAGGGCCTGAAAAGGACTTGGTCACTCACATCGATACTGCGGGATTGGGCCTTTCCATCATACCAAACTTTCATTTTCATTTGTGCCCGTCTCCAGATCCTCACAGGCGCGGTACACTATCCAAAATAACTAACATGCTCCAACAGATTTGTTTTTGTGTTTAAGGTGTCACCCTGCAACAACCTCTCTCTCAGCAAACTCAAAGACCTCTGACATGATATCCAAACACAAGCTCATTCGGACTAAAACCCGAGAGATTCCTGAACAACCTCCCGAGCTGCAAACAGCACAAGAGGGACCCCTTTATCCCAGTCTTTCTCAAACTCAAAGCAGTAAGCTCTCAACATAGACTTCAAAGTCTGATAATCTCTCAGGAGCACCTTGAGACTCTGGGTGGTAGGCACTAGAGGGGAAATGGGTTACCCCCAACTGTTGAGGCACTTGCTGGAAGACCTTTGACATGAAATCTATACCTTGGTCAGACTGCACTACCTGCAGAAGTTAAATTTCACCAGGGCCTTAACAATACTGGGAGCCGTGATTTCCCTCAGTGAAATGGCCTCAGAGAAATGAGTGGCAGTGTAATTGATGGTCAAGAGAAACTGGTTACCACTCTTGGCTTTGGGCAAAGGACCAACACAATCCACCAGAACCCTGCTGAAAGGTTAGTCAAAAGCAGGAATAGGCTGCAAAGGTGCAACCGGTACAGCTTGGTTCGGTTTATCCGTCCGCTTGCAAACGTGACAGGATTTACAGTAAGACACAACATCCTGTTTCAGACCAGGCCAGAAGAAGTTACGCTAGATACGGTCATACGTCTTGTTGACCACAATATGGCCTGCCATACTACCATCGTGAGCCAACCTCAGTATCTCTTTTTGAAGCGTAACTGGAACGACATTTTGAGATACACTGGGCCAATCGTCTTGCCCAGAAGTGGCGCGAGAACGCCATTTCCTCATTAGAACACCATCTCTGTCAAAGTAACCCCCACGAACTACATCAAACTCCTCCTCTGGACATATCTCAGCAAAAAGAGGGAAGACATCAAAGTGTAAACTGTAGGGACCCTCGCTTCCTTCAGTGGTCCTACAAACTAGCTCACCTTTGTGAGGTTTTCAAAGAGAGGTAAACTCAGGAGGTTTACTGAAATCAGGATCACTCATAAACGTCTCAGACAGATCGACCATGGTGGGATCGCTGACATCCTCCTCAACAATAGACTTGCTCTCGGTGACCTTCTTAGACAGCACGTGTAATGGCACACGCTAGGGTACTTTTCTGATAACCCATCAGGTTCCACTACTCTGGGTTCCTTACAAACGACAGGATTTTGCACGACCTTCCCTCTAGCCAAATAGTTTCCCCAAAATGAATGAGACCCCCTTCACCAGTAGGCTAGGCCTCACCCCAACGACAACGGTACCAAAAATAAGATCAGACTCGAGTTCCACATTGTACAAAGGAACTTCCATGCAACCCATCTCCACGCCTTGTACTAACACAACACTGTAAGCAGTTGCTGAAGTGTCAGACAAAGACCAAACACTCTCCGACATGAAGGACTGGGCCGCACCGCCCGCAGTGTCTCTCAGTATCTTCACCTGCTGCTTAACAGCATCGCCACTCTGCAGAGACATGAAGCTTTCAGAAAGAAAGGTTTAGGAGATACACCAGTCCCAACCAGAGACTTAATGGGCTGGAGTGCTCCCACAATAATTTTTCTGTTTCAACTGTGTCCTTTCTCATGGCAGTAATGACAAACTGGCTGATACAAAAAACGAGTTTTCTGACTATCTTTATCTTTGGGCACCGTAGAAAAGGACTGAAACCTCGTTGTAGGACGTGACTTCTCTGGATTGCTTTTTGCGTAAGGATAACTACTGGGTGCTTTGTTTGTGAAGGTAGTTTTATGTCAACACAAACTAATCTGCAAGAACTGCAGCTTTCTCAAGAGTGAGATCCTTGTGCTCATAAATGTAGGTAGCAACCTTTTTGTGAAGGTAATTCTTGAATTGCTCGAGAGTGTCTTTAAATCCTCAAGGTCCTTGACCTCTTAAGAACCACACCACCGATCAAAAAGACATGCTTGTTCCCTTGCGAACTCAACATGGCTTTGTGATTCTGTCTTTCGTAATTTACAGAACTTGTCTGTATGCCTCTGGGACCAACTCGTAAGCCTGAAGGATAGCAGCTTTAACAGTGGCAATCTGAACTCTGGTCAAGAGATAACGCGGCCAGGGGCGGCCTGTTCAATAGGGCGATATGGGCGACGCACTGCCAAACGGGAAAAGGAAGGGATTTTTTTTCTAATCAATTATATCACGGCAACAGTAGTTATCAGTGTTGTAATCTATACGTCTGATCTGCCACAGTGCCACACTGCCACTAAATGTCGAATCAGGCTAAAGTCGTGCTTCAAATGGCCCCCCCCCCTTTTGGGGCGATTTCAGTCAGGTTGAAAATCGCCCAGAAGTCTGTCATAGACTCCCATGTAAAATCTATTTTTTTCAAATTTCAGAGCCTTCAATACAATCTCAATGGGTGTCTGTGGGCTTGCACTTACGCGCTTTCGTCATACGTTACGTAACCATGAACGTAACTGAGAAAAGAGTGGATTGTTTGAAAGAAGTTCCTTTTTGTCGGCGAACAAATGAAGATAAATTGGCAACGAAACAATTAGGACCTCCCAGACCAAATTTAATAATTCAACAGGTTTCTACTAAAGGCAGAAAGTCCTACACCCGAGGATTTTCCAAAAATTGGTACGAACGAAAAAAGACATTGCCACTCACTCAACTGGATGACGAGGGATACAGGCTAGCTGTCCGCCGCCACAACGATGAGGTTAGTGTTGATAATCACAAGTTTACTGGAGAACCAACTGAGACCAAGTAGAGACTTTGGACAGGGTGGATATGGTGTAATAAAGGCAGTTTATTCAGAGGTAAATATATCTGGAATCGCGTTCACGGACCCGTTCGTCAAACTCTTAGGGAGCTATAAATCAAGCCCCATTACTTACCATATCAGATAAGAGAAATTGCTGCAGCTACATATATTTTACATCCTGGCCCTACATAGTTCACTATTTGCATCACTTACCAAAATATTACATGTGGTCATATATGCTTGGAAAGTGGAGATGCCATAGAACGTCAAAAAAGTAAACATTGCTGGAGACACATTGCCGTTTTGGAGAAGACATCGCGTTTGCTAGCGAAGAGATTTGTTGTGGCAAATGAACTTGGGCTGGGAATTGCCAGGAACCTCACGATAAGATATATGCATCAGCATTGCGAGTCTCATGATTCTATACGTATTGCGATTCGATACTGTGATTTTATTGCGCACCATATGTCTGTTGCAGAGGGATCAGAAAGCCATGAGAATGAGTTTTGATCAGTCATGGAAATAAAAGTGCTGAAAACAAATTGGCTCCCAATGTGAAAAGATTGAGAACAAGCTATGAAGGAACAATAATGGTGTTTTGGTGCAGGTACAGCCAACTAGCGCTAAAATATTGCGATATTGTCAATACAGTATATCGTAAAGTATCACGATGTAACTCGATTTCTTTCACCCCAATCCCTCAAATTAACGGTAAATAACTGAATTGTTTGCCCCACATTTAGCTAAGATGATTAGCTAGCCAGCTAAAATGTTTTATTTAGTTAGCAGTCGCATCTACAATAGTTTACTGTCAATAACATGTCTCCAAAAATGACGTGGTGTCTCCAATTGTGTTGACATTTTACAATTGCAATGCGCTTCCATGAGTATCCACTTTCTGTAGCTCAGCTGGTAGAGCATGGTGCTTGTAACGCCAAGGTAGTGGGTTCGATCCCCGGGACCACCCATACACAAAAATGTATGCACGCATGACTGTAAGTCGCTTTGGATAAAAGCGTCTGCTAAATGGCATATTATTATTATTATTATTATTATTATCTGAAGAGAGCCCCGAAACATTGTGTGCAGACATTTTATGCAATAAATGAAGTAGGTTCAATCTAGTAGTTCTGATCTTCTGATTGGTCCTGATGAGTTGGGCGAGGTCCCCTCCAGGCTACTGTCACTGTTGCATTGGCTCTGAGTCGGGTTCTCTGTCTTCAAATGTTCAGCCTAAGAGAGGGGATTTTTGTGTGTGTGTGTGTGTGTGTGTGTTTAACAGTGATGATGTGTGTGTGTGTGTGTGTGTTTAACAGTGATGATGTGTGTGTGTGTGTGTTTGTGTGTGTGTGTGTCCTCAGAGCAAGAACTCGTGAGTTGGAAGAACTGAGAGGCCTATGGCGTGGGTGTTGTCCTTGGCCACCTGCTGACAAGGCTGACAAGATAGGACCCTTTTGTCCATTGTTATTGGATAGGAACAGAACTTATAACCAGCTCCTGACCTAAATAGATCTTAGCACAACATTTTACTCAACATATCATATTCCATATTCACTATAACAAATATATTTACTACGACATTAGCAAGAACCGCCACATCCTCAGCCGGCTAATCCAGTGTGTGAAGTTTTGCGCAGTGTTTGAGTTAGCTTTGCGAGGCAAAGATGAAACTGAGGGCTCCACCAACCCTGGTAAGCCAACACTTTTGAGATCAGTCAATAAATGCTTCTGGTATTGACTTATATGCTGCCCCTGTCTTCATGTTGTTGCTGGACATATCTTTTTTTAAATGTGTGTAGGTCACCTAAATCATCAGAAAAATTGCCCCTCCTGAGAATTTTTTCAGGAGCCGCCACTGAACGCGGCGTCCATTTTCTGAGCTTTTCCCCACAAGAACACTTTGGAGGAGCAGTGACCAAATGTCTCGCCGCCATTTTAGGGACGTGGCAATCCGCTCAGAGTAAAATATACATCCACCTCTTTATCGTTGAAAGGCGGTAAAAGCCAGCTGTTCCGACCAAGCTCAAACTCTGTTGAAGGTGCAGGATGACCAAACTGGATTCGGAGTGTTTCCAGATTGATCTCTTAATCGAATGGCATTTTCATGTTCTTGATCTTGTTGTCTGGCTGCACGCTCATCTTGTGTTTCCTTGTGCTCCAACTCTAATTTCTGTTGCTCCCATTTTGCCTTTAGTTCTACCTCACTCAGTTGCAGGTCCAGGGGCGGTGTGTTCAATAGGGCGATATGGGCGACGCACTGCCAAAACGGGAAAAGGAAGGGATTTTTTTTCTAATCAATTATATCACGGCAACAGTAGTTATCAGTGTTGTAATCTAGACGTCTGGTCTGATCTGCCACTAAATGTCCAATCAGGCTAAAGTCGTGCTTCAAATGCCCCCCCCCCCCTTTTGGGGCGATTTCAGTCAGGTTGAAAATCGCCCAGAAGTCTGTCATAGACTCCCATGTAAAATCTATTTTTTTCAAATATCAGAGCTTTCAATACAATCTCTATGGGTTTCTGAGGGCTTGCACTTACGCGCTTTCGTCATACGTAACGTAACCATGAACGTAACTAAGAAAAGAGCGGGTAGCAGCGTCAATCAATTCACGTACTACTGGTAAGATTGCTATAGCGTTCAGTACAACTCGATTGTCTCTTTGAAATAAGTTACTTTTTGTCGGCGAACAAATCAAGATAAATTGGCAACGAAACAATTAGGACCTCCCAGACCAAATTTAATAATTCAACAGGTTTCTACTAAAGGCGGAAAGTCCTACACCCGAGGATTTTCCAAAAATTAGTACGAACGAAAAACCTGGCTAGCAGGCTGCGATGTAGCTAACAGGGGCGGTGTGTTCAATAGGGCGATATGGGCGACGCACTGCCAAACGGGAAAAGGAAGGGATTTTTTTTCTAATCAATTATATCACGGCAACAGTAGTTATCAGTGTTGTAATCTAGACGTCTGGTCTGATCTGCCACTAAATGTCCAATCAGGCTAAAGTCGTGCTTCAAATGCCCCCCCCCCCCCCCCCCCCTTTTGGGGCGATTTCAGTCAGGTTGAAAATCGCCCAGAAGTCTGTCATAGACTCCCATGTAAAATCTATTTTTTTCAAATATCAGAGCTTTCAATACAATCTCTATGGGTTTCTGAGGGCTTGCACTTACGCGCTTTCGTCATACGTAACGTAACCATGAACGTAACTAAGAAAAGAGCGGGTAGCAGCGTCAATCAATTCACGTACTACTGGTAAGATTGCTATAGCGTTCAGTACAACTCGATTGTCTCTTTGAAATAAGTTACTTTTTGTCGGCGAACAAATCAAGATAAATTGGCAACGAAACAATTAGGACCTCCCAGACCAAATTTAATAATTCAACAGGTTTCTACTAAAGGCGGAAAGTCCTACACCCGAGGATTTTCCAAAAATTAGTATGAACGAAAAACCTGGCTAGCAGGCTGCGATGTAGCTAATGCAGTCTTCTGCTACTCTTTCACCCTGAAGGCGGCACGGCAGACAGCACCGCTTGGACAGCGACTGGTGTGTAACGGACATGCACCATCTTTCAGGAAAGATTAAGAAACATGAGCTGTCAAAGACCCACATGCATAGCTGTTTGAGATGGTCTGCTTTGGGGAGTGAACATTGCCACTCAACTGGATGAGGGATACAGGCTAGCTGTCCGCCGCCACAACGATGAGGTTAGTGTTGATAATCACAAGTTTACTGGAGAACTGAGACCAAGTAGAGACTTTGGACAGGGTGGATATGGTATAATAAAGGCAGTTTATTCAGAGGTAAAGATATCTGGAATCGCGTGCACGGACCCGTTCGTTATCTGAAGACAATGTTTCATTGTGTGCAGACATTTTATGCAATAAATGAAGTAGGTTGAATCTAGTAGTTCTGATCTTCTGATTGGTCCTGATGAGTTGGGCGAGGTCACCTCCAGGCTAGTGTCACTGTTGCATTGGCTCTGAGTCGGGTTCTCTGTCTTCAAATGTTCAGCCTAAGAGAGGGGATTTTTGTGTGTGTGTGTGTGTGTGTGTGTGTGTTTAACAGTGATGATGTGTGTGTGTGTGTGTGTGTGTTTAACAGTGATGATGTGTGTGTGTGTGTGTTTGTGTGTGTGTGTGTGTGTGTGTCCTCAGAGCAAGAACTCGTGAGTTGGAAGAACTGAGAGGCATATGGCGTGGGTGTTGTCCTTGGCCACCTGCTGACAAGGCTGACAAGATAGGACTCTTTTGTCCATTGTTATTGGATAGGAACAGAACTTATAACCAGCTCCTGACCTAAATAGATCTTAGCACAACATTTTACTCAACATATCATATTCCATATTCACTATAACAAATATATTTACTACAACATTAGCAAGAACCGCCACATCCTCAGCCGGCTAATCCAGTGTGTGAAGTTTTGCGGAGTGTTTGAGTTAGCTTTGCGAGGCAAAGATGAAACTGAGGGCTCCACCAACCCTGGTAAGCCAACACTTTTGAGATCAGTCAATAAATGCTTCTGGTATTGACTTATATGCTGCCCCTGTCTTCATGTTGTTGCTGGACATATCTTTTTTTAAATGTGTGTAGGTCACCTAAATCATCAGAAAAATTGCCCCCCCTGAGAATTTTTTCAGGAGCCGCCACTGTGCAGGTCTATGGGGTGTACCCTACCATATCTCTCTATATGGGGTGTACTCTACCACCCGTAGGAACCTCTTCATCATCCTCCCTCTCTGGAAGGATTCTTCCTCCAACAAAACAGTACCGATCAACTTTTTCACTACTGCTTTTGGATCGCCAGATGCCACAATGTTTTGCAATGACGAGCAGATTCGCCTTCGTACATTTATCTAGCATCTCCCATGTAGGGTTTTCCACAGACGCTTCCAACTTGGCGTCCAAGGCTTTATTTTATTAGCCTGTGTGTTTACGCAGCTTTCAAAATGATTCCACCAATCTTATAACCCCTCGGGGTGGATGTCAGTAACAAACACTCACAACTGGAGAACTGGTCCAGCCACTCTTAAATATCACCTGTGCCAACACAGGTGAAACCCCTTTCGACTAATGAGATGGAAAGCCAACACAGGTGTAACATACGGACTTACGAGGTGACACCAATTTGTGCTCCTCATGTGCTAAAGTCCAATCTCAAAATATAAAAGGGTAAACTAAAACCTGTAACAGCCTTGAAGAATTACACTTAAATAACAACATATTTACTTAGGATCTCACTTGGCGAAGGCCACAGGACTGAATTTGAATTTTAATGCAACAACCATGTGTCTGTCACTAGCAAACCCAGTCATGGGTGGCACTGGTAACAAAACTTCATTTGAAAGGCACCCTGGGAAATATGCAAATAAGGTTCAACACCCTACAGCAGGGCTATTAAATTTCAGTTTTTTGTTTCTACCTGGATTTTCATATGGTTCTTCAAAGAACCATCCCATTTAAGGTTCTTCAGAGAACCTAAAATGGTTCCCCAATGGCACGTGTCAAACTCATTCCACGGAGGGTCGAGTGTCACCCCTCCCTTGAACTTGAATGATGAATTAAGTTCACTAATTAGTAAAGAATTCCCCTCACCTGGTTGTCTAGGTCTTAATAAAACATTTTTTTAAAGACGCTAGGTCCTCCATGGAATGAGTTTGACACCCCTGCCCTATGACATCACTCTGAAGAACCTTATTTGGTTCCAACTTGAACCTTTTATTTTTAAGAGTGCACCACACACGACAAACTGGGAGCAGCACAGGATTGGCTGCAGAGCTGCGCCCCTAGAGCAGGTCAGGGGTTAAAGGGATTGAAACAGGGGTGAAAGTAGATTTAATTTCTACCCGGTATGTGTGTCCTATGTGTGCAAGCGCTTAATCATGGAATTACATATAGAATCCCTATGGATTCAATAGGATCTCTGTGGGCCTAGACATAAAGATTTGTCTTTTAACTTTTAAAATGTTTTACCTTTTATTGTGGCATAAACAAAACCGGTCATGATGGGGAGAACCGTAGATATGGATATACTGACAAGATACTTGTCTCTTCGCCCTAACAATGGTAAGTTGTTGTCCACAAAGCGGCCCGGTGGGCTGTATAGCTCCCACCTATCCTTTCTTTGGATTAGTGGATAAATCTCATTATTTTAATACATTTTTTAATATTTGATGAGGGTTGTTGAGGTCAACCGCCTGTACTCAATGGAGAGACATGCTATGCTACTAGCCTCAGGTCATGAATATGCATAGCCATCTCGAGAACAACTCTGATATAGAGTGTTTTTTTTTTGTCAGAGTTGCCGGGATGTCACGTGTCCTACTTATATCAGTACACTTGTAACAAATGAAGCATTATGAAACTTCTACTCAATCAAATAAACCTCACGTAGCAAATAAACCATAAAAAAAAAATGTGTTGACCAAATCCGACACTCTTTCATTGACCTCCATACAAAAACTCCTCTGGTGAGCGAAATAAATGAAACAGCGCCCCCTGCTGCTGAAGACAGATTATTGGCAGAGTTGAGACTCTCACTTCGCATCTTCTTCTGTGGTAATGAGCGGTGCCATTGAGGACTTTCTATATCTTAAAAGTAGTCCATTTCTTCTTCTACTACTTGTATGAGTCTGTAAACTGAAAGGGTGCATACCGCCACCTGGAGTGTGTTGTCTTAACAGTTATGAAGCCAAGGTTGGCGATTTGCTGCCACCTGTAGTTATGAAATGTTTGCTCAGGAGTATAATTAATTGGCTGATCCCTCCTGATGACCTGGATGGAATCATGTGATCCTTCCTTTTAACCCGTAGGAAGTCTCACCCAGTTGACTACTTAAAAACGGTGAAAATCCTCAATGGCGCTGCCCCATGCTAAATCAGGCGTTTTGGGCTCTAGAGCTGTCTATCTAAGTCTACGGGGAAACCCTGGTAGCTGCTATGAGCTTTTGGAACAGGGATAGGTAATTTACCATCCTTAGCATTTAGGATTTCAGTTTTAAACATCCTAGATCCTAACGCTGCGAGTGCAACAGATCCAGGTTACACCTTTGTCAAATTGACACCAGCATAGCCATAGCTCCAACTCAACACTCATATATAATTCATTGGACCCTAGTCACCCTGGTCCTGAACTGTTGTCACCACTTGGGCTGTTGCGGTGACAGTATTACCGCCACACCGGCAGTCATGAGTCATGACCGCAGTCAAATTCCACGTGACCGTTGAGTCACGGTGGGCTCCCGAGTGGCGCAGCGGTCTAAGGCACTGCATCTCAGTGGTTGAGGCGTCACTACAGACCCCCCCTGGTTCGATTCCAGGCTGTATCACAACCGGCCGTGATTGGGAGTCCCATAGGGCGGCGCACAATTGGTCCGGGTTTGGCCGGTGTAGGCCGTCATTGTAAATAAGAATTTGTTCTTAACTGACTTGCCTAGTTAAAGAAAAGGTAATCTCCTCTTATGCACTCAAGGACATGCTTTGGTAGTACCCAACTCGCTAATGGCCTGGTACTTTAGGGCGGCAGGTAGCTTAGTGGGTAAGAGCGTTGTGCCAGTAACCGAAAGGTCGCTGGTTCTAATCCCCGAGCCGACTAGGTGAAAAATCTGTTGATGTGCCCTTGAGCAAGGCACTTAACCCTAATTGCTCCTGTAAGTCGCTCTGGATAAGAGCGTCTGCTAAATGACCAAAAATAAAAAAATAAAAAATAAATAAAAAATACTCAGAGCTCTAATGTCCTTCTAACCACTCTGACATCAATGCAATCGAAAATCACATCAAACACTTATCATCAAAACAGTATTGTGCTTTTAAAACTCACCACACTGTGATTGATCAATTTGAAGAAAGATTTTCAACATGTTGAAAAATGAGTGGAAAACATGGTCGTTGTGGATGTTGTTTCAAAGCCTAACAATGAAATGGACAGCGCTTTCTAAGGTGATTATGAATTCAAAACACCCATATGCATATTAGAGCTTACGCATATGCATAGGTCTATATATGACACCAAGCCTACAAAAAACGGAATTAAAATAATGATTGTGCCGGTCGTTATACAATACATAGCCTACCGCATACTAAGCACCGCAGAAAAACATCTCAAAAAACAGATTTAAGATGTCTTTAATTGGTCTAGCCTATATTCCAAAATTAAACAAATTCTAGTAATCTCCTTTGAGTGTGGACTGTGCTATTATGCATACTGGATGGACTGGTTACCTTATGCTACACTCCAAACTTTATATCCATGAGTCTGGGAGAGAAGGTATAGGTCTAGGCCATGCTGTTGGTTCATTGGGAGAGAAGGTATAGGTCTAGGCCATGCTGTTGGTTCATTGGGAGAGAAGGTATAGGCCTAGGCCATGCTGTTGGTTCATTGGGAGAGAAGGTATAGGTCTAGGCCATGCTGTTGGTTCATTGGGAGAGAAGGTATAGGCCTAGGCCATGCTGTTGGTTCATTGGGAGAGAAGGTATAGGTCTAGGCCATGCTGTTGGTTCATTGGGAGAGAAGGTATAGGTCTAGGCCATGCTGTTGGTTCATTTTGAGAGAAGGTATAGGTCTAAGCCATGCTGTTGGTTCATTGGGAGAGAAGGTATAGGCCTAGGCCATGCTGTTGGTTCATTGGGAGAGAAGGTATAGGTCTAGGCCATGCTGTTGGTTCATTGGGAGAGAAGGTATAGGTCTAGGCCATGCTGTTGGTTCATTGGGAGAGAAGGTATAGGCCTAGGCCATGCTGTTGGTTCATTGGGAGAGAAGGTATAGGCCTAGGCCATGCTGTTGGTTCATTGGGAGAGAAGGTATAGGTCTAGGCCATGCTGTTGGTTCATTGGGAGAGAAGGTATAGGCCTAGGCCATGCTGTTGGTTCATTGGGAGAGAAGGTATAGGCCTAGGCCATGCTGTTGGTTCATTGGGAGAGAAGGTATAGGTCTAGGCCATGCTGTTGGTTCATTGGGAGAGAAGGTATAGGCCTAGGCCATGCTGTTGGTTCATTGGGAGAGAAGGTATAGGCCTAGGCCATGCTGTTGGTTCATTGGGAGAGAAGGTATAGGTCTAGGCCATGCTGTTGGTTCATTGGGAGAGAAGGTATAGGCCTAGGCCATGCTGTTGGTTCATTGGGAGAGAAGGTATAGGCCTAGGCCATGCTGTTGGTTCTTTGGGAGAGAAGGTATAGGCCTAGGCCATGCTGTTGGTTCATTGGGAGAGAAGGTATAGGCCTAGGCCATGCTGTTGGTTCATTGGGAGAGAAGGTATAGGTCTAGGCCATGCTGTTGGTTCATTGGGAGAGAAGGTATAGGTCTAGGCCATGCTGTTGGTTCATTGGGAGAGAAGGTATAGGTATAGGCCATGCTGTTGGTTCATTGGGAGAGAAGGTATAGGTCTAGGCCATGCTGTTGGTTCATTGGGAGAGAAGGTATAGGCCTAGGCCATGCTGTTGGTTCATTGATTGTGCAGGGCGGCTTACAGAGTTAGCCTACAATAGTGAAGTTGTATTTGATTTTGAATATCCTAGTAATAGGGTGACATATTAGGCTACATTTAGCTACATTATATCTATTGCTTTGGGGATACCGTGTGTGTGTAACCTACAGTGCTATGAAAAAGTATTTGCCCCCTTTCTAATTTTCTCTACTTTTGCATATTTGTGATACTGAATGTTATCAGATCTTCAACCAAAACCAAATATTAGATAAAGGGAACATAAGTGAACAAATAACACAACAATTACATATTTATTTCATAAACAAAGTTATGCAACACCCAATTCCCCTGTGTGAAAAAGTAATTTCCCCCTTACACTTAATAACTGGTTGTGCCACCATTAGCTGCAATGACTCCAACCAAATGCTTCCTGTAGTTGTTGATCAGTCTCTCACGTCGCTGTGGAGGAATTTTGGCCCATTCTTCCATGCAAAACTGCTTTAACTGGTTTTCAAGCATGAACTGCTCGTTTCAAGTCCTGCCACAACATCTCAATTGGGATTAGGTCTGGACTTTGACTAGGCCATTCCAAAATGTCCAATTTGTTGCTTTTTAGCAATTTTCATGTAGACTTGATTGTGTGTTTTGGATCATTGTCTTGCTGCATGACCCAGCTGCGCTTCAGCTTCAGCTCACAGACGGATGGTCTGACATTCTCCTATAGAATTCTCTGATACAGAGCAGAATTCATGGTTCATTCTATTAAGGCAAGTCGTCCAGGTCCTGAGGCAGCAAAGCATCCCCAAACCATCACACCACCACCACCATGCTTGACCTTTGGTATGATGTTCTTACTGTGGAATGCAGAGTTTGGTTTTCGCCAGGCATTACTGGAACCATGTCGTCCAAAAAGTTATACTTTTGAATCATCTGTCCATAGAACGTTCTTCCAAGAGTCTTGATGATCATCCAGGTGCTTTTTGGCAAACTTGAGTCAACTTTTTGGACGACATGTCTGAAAGACAATTGTTTTTGTCTTTCAGAAAAGTTTTGTCTGTCAGATAGCTTTAAGCCTACAGCAAACGTCACTGCAAAAGTTTCATATTCTGCCAAGACATTTGATCAAGTTCGCCTTTAGATACTGTCTTGGCCTAATTCCAATACTTCCAAAGTATACAGCAAATAAGGGTGTTATTGTCACCATAAAAGGAGAATGATGGCTGTTTTTCCTGGTGGAGTTTTAAAGCTCTTTCACGTGCGCACAGTTTCAGGATTTATAACGGGAAACATGCTTATGTATGGCATGCACAGAGTTTATAAATCTCAATATTTTTGTACATGCGCAGTCTTTTCAGAGATGTTGCACACAGATATTTAGTGTTCAATTTACGCAATGGTTATAAATTAGGCCCCTGTTGTTTAGGAAGTATGAGAGAGAAAGACAGAGTGAGAGAGAGAGAGAGACACATGACATTCACTTTAATACCATCAAAATATTCGAATAAAGTGCTGTTTCCAATATAATAAGAATGTTAGAAAAATAAGATTACGTCCCAAATTGAACCCTATTCAGGTCCTGGTCAAAAGTAGTGCACTATATAGGGCAGTGGTATTTAATTCTTACCCTACGAGGTCAGGAATACTGTTGGTGATTTGTTATACTTGATCATGAATTGTACCCTGGTGTCCCTGGTCTAAATAAGTCCCTGGTTAGAGGGGAAGAATGGAACAAAATGACTTCGAGGTCCAGATTAGTGTTTGAGGGATATATGGAACAGGGTGGCGTTTGGAACTCAAACAAAGTCGGGTATAAATGTAGATCAGAAGAAAGAGCTCCACCTGCTGGCCAATGGTAGCATAGTCTGGTGGTAGTCTGGTGGTAGCATAGTCTGATGGTAGTCTGGTGGTAGTCTGATGGTAGTCTGGTGGTAGCATAGTCTGATGGTAGTCTGGTGGTAGCATAGTCTGGTGGTAGTCTGGTGGTAGCATAGTCTGATGGTAGTCTGGTGGTAGCATAGTCTGATGGTAGTCTGATGGTAGTCTGGTGGTAGCATAGTCTGATGGTAGTCTGGTGGTAGCATAGTCTGATGGTAGTCTGGTGGTAGCATAGTCTGGTGGTAGTCTGGTGGTAGCATAGTCTGATGGTAGTCTGGTGGTAGCATAGTCTGATGGTAGTCTGGTGGTAGCATAGTCTGATGGTAGTCTGGTGGTAGCATAGTCTGGTGGTAGTCTGGTGGTAGCATAGTCTGATGGTAGTCTGGTGGTAGCATAGTCTGATGGTAGTCTGGTGGTAGCATATTCTGATGGTAGTCTGGTGGTAGTCTGATGGTAGTCTGGTGGTAGCATAGTCTGATGGTAGTCTGGTGGTAGCATAGTCTGATGGTAGTCTGGTGGTAGCATAGTCTGGTGGTAGTCTGGTGGTAGCATAGTCTGGTGGTAGTCTGGTGGTAGCATAGTCTGATGGTAGTCTGGTGGTAGCATAGTCTGATGGTAGTCTGGTGGTAGCATAGTCTGATGGTAGTCTGGTGGTAGCATAGTCTGATGGTAGTCTGGTGGTAGTCTGATGGTAGTCTGGTGGTAGCATAGTCTGATGGTAGTCTGGTGGTAGCATAGTCTGATGGTAGTCTGGTGGTACCATAGTCTGATGGTAGTCTGGTGGTAGCATAGTCTGATGGTAGTCTGGTGGTAGCATAGTCTGGTGGTAGTCTGGTGGTAGCATAGTCTGGTGGTAGTCTGGTGGTAGCATAGTCTGATGGTAGTCTGGTGGTAGCATAGTCTGATGGTAGTCTGGTGGTAGCATAGTCTGATGGTAGTCTGGTGGTAGCATAGTCTGATGGTAGTCTGGTGGTAGTCTGATGGTAGTCTGGTGGTAGCATAGTCTGATGGTAGTCTGGTGGTAGCATAGTCTGATGGTAGTCTGGTGGTAGCATAGTCTGATGGTAGTCTGGTGGTAGCATAGTCTGATGGTAGTCTGGTGGTAGCATAGTCTGATGGTAGTCTGGTGGTAGAATAGTCTGGTGGTAGTCTGGTGGTAGCATAGTCTGATGGTAGTCTGGTGGTAGCATAGTCTGATGGTAGTCTGGTGGTAGAATAGTCTGATGGTAGTCTGGTGGTAGCATAGTCTGGTGGTAGCATAGTCTGATGGTAGTCTGGTGGTAGCATAGTCTGGTGGTAGTCTGGTGGTAGCATAGTCTGATGGTAGTCTGGTGGTAGCATAGTCTGGTGGTAGTCTGGTGGTAGTCTGGTGGTAGCATAGTCTGGTGGTAGTCTGGTGGTAGCATAGTCTGGTGGTAGTCTGGTGGTAGCATAGTCTGGTGGTAGTCTGGTGGTAGTCTGGTGGTAGCATAGTCTGGTGGTAGTCTGGTGGTAGCATAGTCTGGTGGTAGTCTGGTGGTAGCATAGTCTGGTGGTAGTCTGGTGGTAGCATAGTCTGGTGGTAGTCTGGTGGTAGCATAGTCTGGTGGTAGTCTGGTGGTAGCATAGTCTGGTGGTAGCATAGTCTGATGGTAGTCTGGTGGTAGCATAGTCTGGTGGTAGCATAGTCTGATGGTAGTCTGGTGGTAGCATAGTCTGGTGGTAGTCTGGTGGTAGCATAGTCTGGTGGTAGCATAGTCTGATGGTAGTCTGGTGGTAGCATAGTCTGGTGGTAGCATAGTCTGATGGTAGTCTGGTGGTAGCATAGTCTGGTGGTAGTCTGGTGGTAGCATAGTCTGGTGGTAGCATAGTCTGGTGGTAGCATAGTCTGATGGTAGTCTGGTGGTAGCATAGTCTGGTGGTAGTCTGGTGGTAGCATAGTCTGGTGGTAGTCTGGTGGTAGCATAGTCTGCACAGTGCTGTGTCCCGGCGGAGGGGCGGGGCCTGGAATCCCTCTAGCGACTCAGCTCTCCGTTACCGGAGATGTTCCACACATACACACTGGGGTCCAGAAACTGGGTGGGGGTAGACTGACCAGGTGAATCCAGGTGAAAGCTATGATCCCTTATTCATGTCACCTGTGTGTATCAAGAATGGTCCCACCACCCAAAGGACATCCAGACAATTTGACACAACTGTGGAAAGCATTGGAGTCAACATGGGCCAGAATCCCTGAGGAATGCTTTCAACACCTTGTAGAGTCCATGCCCCAACAAGTTGAGGCTGTTGAGGACAAAATGGGGGGTACAACTCAATATTAGGAAGGTGTTCTTAATGTTTTGTACACTCAGACAGGGAAGTGAGCCGGGGTTGCTGGCATGAAAGTTAAACATCCTAGGCATCGAGCCAATAGGGTTAACATGGCTCATATTAGCAAGGACTGCTACACCATATTAAATACTACATTTATTTATTTATTTATTATGTTTATTTGGACAGGGACAATGTACAACAAAAACATTAATCTCAGAAGTGAGAAGGGATACATTGCACCACATTTACAGTTGAAGTCGGAAGTTTACATACACCTTATCCAAATACATTTAAAATCAGTTTTTCACAATTCCTGACATTTAATCCTAGTAAAAATTCCCTGTCTTAGGTCAGTTAGGATCACCATTTTATTTTAAGAATGTGAAATATCAGAACAATAGTAGAGAGAATGATTTATTTCAGCTTTTATTTCTTTCATCACATTCCCAGTGGGTCAGAAGTTTACATACACTCAATTAGTATTTGGTAGCATTGCCTTTAAATTGTTTAACTTGGGTCAAATGTTTCAGGTAGCCTTCCACAAACTTCCCACAATAAGTTGGGTGAATTTTGGCCCATTCATCCTGACAGAGCTGGTGTAACTGAGTCAGGTTTGTAGGCCTCCTTGCTCGCACACGCTTTTTCAGTTCTGCCCACAAATTTTCTATAGGATTGAGGTCAGGGCTTTGTGATGGCCACTCCAATACCTTGACTTTGTTGTCCTTAAGCCATTTTGCCACAACTTTGGAAGTATGCTTGGGGTCATTGTCCATTTGGAAGACCCATTTGCGACCAAGCTTTAACTTCCTGACTGATGTCTTGAGATGTTGCTTCAATATATCCACATAATTTTCCTTCCTCATGATCCCATCTATTTTGTGAAGTGCACCAGTCCCTCCTGCAGCAAAGCACCCCCACAGCAAGATGATGCCACCCCCATGCTTCACGGTTGGGATGATGTTCTTCGGCTTGCAAGGCTCCCCCTTTTTCCTCCAAACATTACGATGGTCATTATGGCCAAACAGTTCTATTTTTGTTTCATCAAACCAGAGGACATTTCTCCAAAAAGTACGATCTTCGTCCCCATGTGCAGTTGCAAACCGTAGTCTGGCTTTTTTATGGCGGTTTTGGAGCAGTGGATTCTTCCTTGCTGAGCGGCCTTTCAGGTTATGTCGATATAGGACTCATTTTACTGTGGATATAGATACTTTTGTACCTGTTTCCTCCAGCATCTTCACAAGGTCCTTTGCTGTTGTTCTGGGATTGATTTGCACTTTTCACACCAAAGTCCGTTCATCTCGAGGAGACAGAACGCATCTCCTTCCTGAGCGGTATGACGGCTGCGTGGTCCCATGGTGTTTATACTTGCGTACTATTGTTTGTACAGATGAACATGGTACCTTCAGGCGTTTGGAAATTGCTCCCAAGGATGAACCAGACTTGTGGAGGTCTACCATTTTCTTTCTGAGGTCTTGGCTGATTTATTTTGATTTTCCCATGATGTCAAGCAAAGAGGCACTGAGTTTGAAGGTAGGCCTTGAAATACATCCACAGGTACACCTCCAATTGACTCAAATGATGTCAATTAGCCTATCAGAAGCTTCTAAAGCCATGACATCATTTTCTGGAATTTCCAAGCTGTTTAAAGGCACAGTCAACTTCGTGTATGTAAACGTCTGACCCACTGGAATTGTGATACAGTGAATTATAAGTGAAATAATCTGTCTGTAAAAAATTGTTGGAAAAATGTCTTGTGTCATGCACAAATGTCCTAACCGACTTGCCAAAACTATAGTTTGTTAACAAGAAATGTGTAGAGTGGTTGAAAAACGAGTTTTAATGACTCCAACCTAAGTGTATGTAAACTTCCGACTTCAACTGTAGCTGACAGATAATTTACATCTGCAGTCCCCGGGCAGTAAACATGAAATAAACATGTATAGAAGAGTTATGTCCTACCTGCAATGAACCCGTCTACCTCCTGCTGAGCAGGTCATGTGGCGGAGAAGGAGTGATGTCACGAGTTTGGACTACGCCTCCTTAACCTGGAGGGTATATGGAGAGGGAGGGGCCTTGGTCATCAGAGTGTACCTGAGAGGCGGGGTTGGCAGGGGGTCCGACAGGTAAACAGTCTCACTTGTGGCCGTGGCGGCAGGTCATGTGATTATGGCGAGTCAGGACCAGGAGCAGTGGATCTTTTTCCACCTTGTGTGCTTGGCTAGGGGTGTGTATATTTTTTATTTAATTTATTTAACTAGGCAAGTCAGTTAAGAACAAATTCTTATTTACAATGACGGCCTACCCCGACCAAACCCTATCCTAACCCAGACGTCCTATTGGACTCCCGATCATGGCCAGCTGTGATACAGCCTGGGATCGAACCCGGGTCTGTAGTGACACCTCTAGCACTGAGATGCAGTGCCTTAGACCGCTGCGCCACTCGGGAGATCTGTGTGCGTGTGTGGTGGGGCTCGAAACATCTGTGTGTGTGTGTGTGTTTGTGTGTGTGTGTGTTTTTCTGTGTGTGTATGTGTGGTAGACTTGCTTTGCCAGTCTCAGATCATTTTGCTTTGGCTGTTGAGATGACATCATCCATTAGGCCAGATATAAGATGAATTGTTTCCCAGACCAAATCACTAAAGTTAATGTTTCCCAGACCAAATCCCTAAAGTTAATGTTTCCCAGACAAAATCTGCAACATTGTAAATAAATCCCTGTTATTGTCTAACTCCACACATCTGTGGTGCCCCAACCAGCTCAAGGCAAAGAGTCCCTATTAAATTAGTTCTATATGTCATTCTTATTTTAAAGTAGATCATAGAACTGCATTGTGGAGCAAACCTTTCACGTGTGCCCTGAACACAACCAACCCTCTCACATGTGCCCTGAACACAACCAACCCTCTCACGTGTGCCCTGAACACAACCAACCCTCTCACGTGTGCCCTGAACACAACCAACCCTCTCACGTGTGCCCTGAACACAACCAACCCTCTCACATGTACCCTGAACACAACCAACCCTCTCACGTGTGCCCTGAACACAACCAACGCTCTCAGCTGCGGTGCAGAAGGACCAACAGCTGCTGCGTCTGGTGTGTAAGGACAGCAGAGGACACCATTTTCAACCTCTGGTCGAAGACAGGGAGGACCTTCAGAAGGACCTAGCCTCGACACTGACGGTGCTGAGAGGAGACATCTCCAAGGTGGAGACACTCAGCGAGAGACAGCAGAAAGAAGCCCTGGTACGTATGAGGCAAGATGAGATCAGCTCCTGGTACGTATGAGGCTAGATGAGATCAGCTCCTGGTACGTATGACGCTAGATGAGATCAGCTCCTGGTACGTATGACGCTAGATGAGATCAGCTCCTGGTACGTATGAAGACAAGATGAGATCAGCTCCTGGTACGTATGAAGACAAGTGTTGGAGCAAGAAAGAAATACAACAGCAAGTTTTTTTTATTTTTGTATATATGGATGTAGTGTTTATGCCTTTCCCTTTCCCTAACCCTTACCATAACCCTAACCCTTACCATAACCCTAACCCTTTCCCTAACCATAACCCTAACCTCACTGAAACTACATCTAACCTTGACCATTGCCTAAACCTAGTTTCTAAATCTTAACCCTTCATTTAGACCACTGCCTAACCTTAAGTTTTCGACCTGATGGTTCAATTAACAGTTCCTTTTTAGTATCCCCTCATTCCAGGGTTGAGGAGTCCCATGAGCAACTGAGGCAGAGGGAGGAGAAGCTGAAGAAGGGGGAGGAGAAGGGGGGACTGGGGGGGCACGGAGGAGGAGAAGCTGAAGAAGGGGGAGGAGAAGGGAGGACTGGGGGGCATGGAGGAGGAGAAGCTGAAGAAGGGGGAGGAGAAGGGGGAGGACTGGGGGGGCATGGAGGAGAACCTGTGGAAGATGAATAATGCTTCCATAATGCTTTCCACGGTTGGGGTCAATTCCATTTCAATTCAAAAAGTAAACCAAACTCCACTTCAAATTCTAACTTTTCCTAATTTAAAAACATTGTAGAGAACTTGGAATTCCTGAGTGTACTTCCTGAATTGATCCCAACCCTGATGCTTTCATTTGGACATCATTTCTTCATTTGGACTCGTATCAAATCAATCAACCAACCAGGGAGACTGTCCTGCAGTCAGCTCTAGACATCCGACTCCATCACGAGAAGTGTGGATGGGAAAACCACCCCGAGAGGGGACAGCTTCTTCTCCTCTCCCGCCAGGAGTTTCCCCTCGCCTGGAGCTGCAGAAGAGTGGGTTGCTGTTCAGGAAACCTGGGGGGGTCTTGAGGCCTACATCAGCCTAGCATGCAGCATAATCACCCTCCTTACACTCTGTGAACCCCGTCGTTGGGAATGTGCTCGATCACGTCCGTCTGATTTTCATGGGGGTGGATGAGATAACATGACAATAAAAACATCAGATATTTTCGGGAGGGGGAAAATATCACTTACTTTTACTTTTCACTTTAACTAGAGGCCAGGACCCGTAGCAACCGACCCCACATGTTAAGCCTGCACCGTACATACTGCTTTACTTTGTAAACGGTCTCCAGCGATTGAGGGAGGAGCAGTGTCTAAGAGTGACAAAAGTGCCACCTGTGGGAAAGACAACGCAATGTGAGTGGATGCGTGACATAAAGAAACCACAAAAAGTCCCATTGTATGGACAACTTTATTAATACGCCAGAGACAGACAGGGGCTGACTGGGTGGATGTGACAACATGATCTGCATCTCAAATGGCCCGATTTCCTATCTAGTCCACAACATTTGACCAGGGCCCTTTTACCTTCCCAGGTCAGCTGACTGAGAAAACACATTCTCATTTACAGCAACGACCTGGGGAATAGTTACAGGGGAGAGGATGAATGAGCCAATTGGAAGCTGGGGATGACTAGGTGGCTATGATGGTATGAGTGGCCAGGTTGGGAATTTAACCAGGACACCGGGGTTAACACCCCCTACTCTTACGTTTAAGTGCCATGGGAGCTTTAGTGACCACAGTCAGGACACCCATTTAACATCCCATCCAAAAGACAGCACGCTACACAGGGCAATGTCCCCAATCACTGCCCTGGGGCAATGTCCCCAATCACTGCCCTGGGGCAATGTCCCCAATCACTGCCCTGGGGCAATGTCCCCAATCACTGCCCTGGGGATATATATATTTTTTTAGACCAGAGGACAGAGTGCCTCCTACTGGTCCTCCAACACCACTTCCAGCAGCATCTGGTCTCCCATCCAGGAACCAACCAGGAACAACCCTGCTTAGCTTCAGAGGCAAGCCAGCAGCGGGATGCAGGGTGGTGTGCTTACCGCCCAATGAGCTCTGGTCAGAAGTGGTGCAGATATATATAGCCTCTGGTCAAAACTAGTGGGACTATATAGAATACCAATTGGGACACAGCCCACTAATGCATCGTCATCCAGACTAAAATCACATCTGATCACAGCAGGAGGTGCCAGTTCTGATCACAGCAGGAGGTGCCAGTTCTGATCACAGCAGGAGGTGCCAGTTCTGATCACAGCAGGAGGTGCCAGTTCTGATCACAGCAGGAGGTGCCAGTTCTGATCACAGCAGGAGGTGCCAGTTCTGATCACAGCAGGAGGTGCCAGTTCTGATCACAGCAGGAGGTGCCAGTTCTGATCACAGCAGGAGGTGCCAGTTCTGATCACAGCAGGAGGTGCCAGTTCTGATCACAGCAGGAGGTGCCAGTTCTGATCACAGCAGGAGGTGCCAGTTCTGATCACAGCAGGAGGTGCCAGTTCTGATCACAGCAGGAGGTGCCAGTTCTGATCACAGCAGGAGGTGCCAGTTCTGATCACAGCAGGAGGTGCCAGTTCTGATCACAGCAGGAGGTGCCAGTTCTGATCACAGCAGGAGGTGCCAGTTCTGATCACAGCAGGAGGTGCCAGTTCTGATCACAGCAGGAGGTGCCAGTTCTGATCACAGCAGGAGGTGCCAGTTCTGATCACAGCAGGAGGTGCCAGTTCTGATCACAGCAGGAGGTGCCAGCCAGGTGTCAAATGGAACGAACACTAAAACTTTATTGATTTATATAATAGACATTCAACATTCCGACACAGTTTTCTGGAATTTTCTCCCAGAGGGTTTAAAAAAAACAAAAAAAACGACAACTCAACAAGGCGTGAATATACAATGCTGTAAACAAACCAATTGACTTTTTTTTATTTTTTTGTTAAAAAAAAAAAAACTACAAAGGAAAAAATTACATGATTGACTTCACCAAAGAGTAAAAAAGTCAATGTAAGGGTAATCTAACGTAACGGTTCAGTTGATGTAAGGGTTCAGTTGAGACACACAGAGGGGAACATGACAAAAAGAAAGTATTGCTGAAAGGCCTTATTTAAAACTCATTTAATTTTGACGGTAAAACAAGTAGCGCACTTTCAGACCAGGGGGGTGCGGCCAAAATAACACCCTATTCCCTATATAGTGCACTACCTTTGACCAGAGACCAAAGTAGGGCACTATATAGGGAATAGGGTGCCATTGGCGACAGACAGGAGCTAAAAGCTATACAACAGCACCCAGTCAGTCCATCAACAAAACAAAAACAAGCAACCAACCAACCATAACACAGACATGAAAGATACTATTTACACCTCATGGGATCTTCATCAGTTGAGATCTCTCTCTCTCTCTCGACAGATGTGGCGAACAATATCACAATGCATCACAAAACAACTTACGGTTAATGATACTGATGTTATCAGAGTGTGTGTGAGTGTGTGTGTGTGTGTGTGTGTGTGTGTGTGTGTGTGTGTGTGTAAGCGTGTGTAACGGTAGGAGCGTCAGCATATGAAAAGTTCAGAAAAGTCTAATCTCCATCCCTCCCATCCTTCGCTCTCTCCTTCCATCCTTCGCTCCCTCTTTTTCTCTCGTCCTCCGTTCATCTTTTTCTTCCTCCGGTCTTCCGTCGACCCTGGAACCAAAGAGTCAGTCAGTCTGGTTCAACCAATCACCACTCACCACAGAACCAGAGAGTCAGTCAGTCTGGTTCAACCAATCAACACAGAATCAGAGAGTCAGTCAGTCTGGTTTAACCAATCAACACAGAATCAGAGAGTCAGTCAGTCTGGTTTAACCAATCAACACAGAATCAGAGAGTCAGTCAGTCTGGTTTAACCAATCAACACAGAACCAGAGAGTCAGTCAGTCAGTCTGGTGTTTAACCAACTAACACACAACATACGCTATATATACAAAAGTATGTGGACACCCCTTCAAATTAGTGGATTCGGCTATTTCAGCCACACCCATTGCTAACAGGTGTATAAAACCGAGCACACAGCCATGCAATCTCCACTGACAAACATTGGCAGTAGAATGGCCTTACTGAAGAGCTCAGTGACTTTCAACGTGGCACCGTCATAGGATGCCACCTTTCCAACAACTCAGTTCGTCCAATTTCTTCCCTGCTAGAGCTGCCCCGGTCAACTGGAAGTGCTGTTATTGTGAAGTGTAAACGTCTAGGAGCAACAACGGCTCAGCCGCGAAGTGGTAGGCCACACAAGCTCACAGAACGGGACCGCCGAGTGCTGAAGCGCGTAGAGCGTAAAGATCGTCTGTCCTCGGTTGCAACACTCACTACCGAGTTCCAAACTGCCTCTGGAAGCAAAGTCAGCACAATAACTGTTCGTCTGTAGCTTCATGAAATGGGTTTCCATGGCCGACCAGCCGCACACAAGCCTAAGATCACCATGCGCAACGCCAAGTTAAAGGAGACAGATATTATTTCAAAAACTGTTGAAATGGGTGGAGGAGATTAATCATAACCCCAAATTAAAAACATTTTGTTTGATTAAGGGTGAATTCATGTGTGAGAGATATATTATGTACAAGCTACCTAAAATAAATAGATGCCTATTTCCCCTGCGTATTGAAACAGGTCAGTATAATGGTGAAATGGAAGAGGAAAGACTATGTAACTATTGTGACCTTGAAGAAATAGAGAATTAAATGCATTTGATCCTCTATTGGCCTTTCTAATACGATATACACTTGTCCTTATTCCAGAAAGCACACCAGATATACCCTGGCATTATGTGGCTGAGGAGACAGACCACCAGATATACCCTGGCATTATGTAGCTGAGGAGACAGACCACCAGATATACCCTGGCATTATGTAGCTGAGGAGACAGACCACCAGATATACCCTGGCATTATGTAGCTGAGGAGACAGACCACCAGATATACCCTGGCATTATGTAGCTGAGGAGACAGACCACCAGATATACCCTGGCATTATGTAGCTGAGGAGACAGACCACCAGATATACCCTGGCATTATGTAGCTGAGCCATGAGGAGACAGACCACCAGATATACCCTGGCATTATGTAGCTGAGGAGACAGACCACCAGATATACCCTGGCATTATGTAGCTGAGGAGACAGACCACCAGATATACCCTGGCATTATGTGGCTGAGGAGACAGACCACCAGATATACCCTGGCATTATGTGGCTGAGGAGACAGACCACCAGATATACCCTGGCATTATGTGGCTGAGGAGAAAGACCACCAGATATACCCTGGCATTATGTAGCTGAGGAGACAGACCACCAGATATACCCTGGCATTATGTAGCTGAGCCATGAGGAGACAGACCACCAGATATACCCTGGCATTATGTAGCTGAGGAGACAGACCACCAGATATACCCTGGCATTATGTGGCTGAGGAGACAGACCACCAGATATACCCTGGCATTATGTAGCTGAGGAGACAGACCACCAGATATACCCTGGCATTATGTGGCTGAGGAGACAGACCACCAGATATACCCTGGCATTATGTAGCTGAGGAGACAGACCACCAGATATACCCTGGCATTATGTAGCTGAGGAGACAGACCACCAGATATACCCTGGCATTATGTAGCTGAGCCATGAGGAGACAGACCACCAGATATACCCTGGCATTATGTAGCTGAGGAGACAGACCACCAGATATACCCTGGCATTATGTAGCTGAGGAGACAGACCACCAGATATACCCTGGCATTATGTAGCTGAGGAGACAGACCACCAGATATACCCTGGCATTATGTAGCTGAGCCATGAGGAGAAACTGAAATGTTTTTTTGTCCATTGTGTATTTCCGTTTGCAGAATATTTAGATAAAGCCTGGAATAAAAGAAAAAGAGCTCCCTTCCGTTTCATTTTTCTGTATTTATGTATCTGTATACAGTGCATTCGGAAAGTATTCAGACCCCTTGGCTTTTTCCACATTTTGTTACGTTACAGCCTTATTCTAAAATGTATTAAATTATTCCCCCCCCTCATCAATCTACACACAATACCCCATAATGACAAAGCAAAAACCAGGTTTTTAGAAATGTTTGCAAATGCATTAATTGTTTGGATACCATAATTCACTATTATCTATTGATTTCGATTTTATTTTAATAAAATAAAAAATAAAAAATATGCGCACTGCAGAAAACACCGGAATTTAATTGAAACTGAATTATCACAGTGAATTATTGTAATGTTTGATTGTGTGATTGGGTTGCCAACTGGCAATTTAACAAAACAATTAAAAATAACATAAAATGTAATTCATGCCAAGCATCGGCTGGAGTGGTGTAAAGCTCGCCACCATTGGACTCCGGAGCAGTGGAAACAAGTTCTCTGGAGTGTTGAATCACGCTTCACCATCTGGCAGTCCGACAGACGTATCTGGGTTTGGTGGACGCCAGGAGAACGCTACCTGCCCCAATGCATAGTGCCAACTGTAAAGTTTGGTGGAGGAGGAATAATGGTCTGGGGCTGTTTTTCATGGTTCGGGCTAGGCCCCTTAGTTCCAGTGAAGGGAAATCTTAACGCTACAGCATACAATGACATTCTAGACGATTCTGTGCTTCAAACTTTGTGGCAACAGTTTGTGCACAAAGCGAGGTCCATACAGAAGTGGTTTGTCGAGATCAGTGTGGAAGAACTTGACTGGCCTGCACAAAGCCCTGACCTCAACCCCATCGAACACCTTTGGGATGAATTTGAACGCCGACTGCGAGCCAGGCCTAATCACCCAACATCAGTGCCCGACCTCACTAATGTCCTTGTGGCTGAATGGAAGCAAGTCCCCGCAGCAATGTTCCCACATCTAGTGGAAAGCCTTCCCAGAAGAGTGGAGGCTGTTATAGCAGCAAAGGGGGGATCAACTCCATATTAATGCCCATGATTTTGGAATGAGATGTTGGACGAGCAGGTGTCCACATACTTTTGGTCATGTAGTGTAGAACAAACAGCCAGTCAGTCTGACATTTAACCAACTAACATTCAACATAGAACAAATAGCCAGACAGCAAGGGTCAATTCCATTTAAATCCCAGTCAATTCAGAAAGTAAACCTAATTCAAATTCCACCTTTTGCTAATTGAAAAGCATAGAAGAGATTTGGAATTTCAGTGTACTTCCTGAATTGAAATGGAATTGACCCCAACAGACAGTTAGAGCTGGTCAGAACATAAATCTGGTAAGACACCAAAGGTTTGAGTTTCTGCATATTCTATCCAGAGTTAAAGGGTTTAGGGTTAGGAGTGAAAGGTTAGGTTAGGGTAAAGGTTAGGGGTCAGAGTTGAAGGTTCCTGTACTTTAGGAGTGGTCTGTTCTTCCTCCTTCTCCTCTTCCTCCTGCTCCTCCTCCTCTTCCTCAAGCGGTGTCTCAATTTCCTCATCCGACTCCTCTTTGGCTGCTGCTGCCGCCTTACCACGGCCACGCCTATAGGGCAGGGGAGGAGACTGGTTTAGAGACACACACACACACACACACACACACACACACACACACACACACACAGGCTGCACAAACACACACACACACACACAGGCTGCACAAACACACACACACACACACACACACACACACACACAGGCTGCACAAACACACACACACACACACACACACAGGCTGCACAAACACTAAAATGTAAACATCCCATTTCACGCAGACTAGGGATGTAACGTTTCACCAACACGCATCCGGCCCTGATTCAAATGTTTAAGACACCAAGTGCATCGGTCCATGGACCCCAAAACAGATCCAAATGTAGCACTGCATTGGTCAGAAACCCGGTTTGTGTGATTACAAGCCTTTATTAGTTGAGTGACAGCCTATATCATTCGCTAGTTTACGGTTATCTACGCGCTGTTGGAATAAAAGTAAGCTACTGGAGACAACTCGTCTGGATATACCTGCTGAACGGGGCTTACATTCTATTTTATTTTGATTGTTCAGGTTCACCATCAGCAATAGTTTTGGTAGGTTTGCGTTAAAAGATGCACTATGCATTTCCTAGTAGCTAAAATTCTAATAGTTCCCCTAATTTCAGTTTCTGTGACAAAACAAGCAAGTATAGCAAAAATATAGTTTTTTCAGCTGTTTGAAGCTGAGTGTACAAAACCGAAAGGAAAAGACTCGAAAACTAAACTTAAGAACGGGAAGCGTAGAAATAGATCACATAGAACAGATCTACTGCTTCTTAGACTTGGGGTCAATGAGAACGACAGATCTATAACTCTCATCTCTATGTGAATTTGGTCGGGTCGCCCCAAAAAGTTACATATTGCACCTTTAAACAATCAGTGTATATGGTAATTTTTAGATATACAGGGTAAAGTTGATCATTTCATAGCGAGGACAGCGATCACTTTCTGAGGCACACTGCAGAGAAGGTCACTCTAAAAACTTCGAAGCGGTCAAAACCATTTGATTTTGAGATGGGGTGAGATCCAAAAGGTCTGCTTTATATTGATTGGCTATGTCATTGTTAATTTGTAAACGATAAATATTGATACATTACTAGCTTAAACAATCTGTTAATTAGTGGGCAATGGGGATTTCAGAAGTAAAGTGGGGGGACAAAAAACATGGGTTACATTGTCCCCCCTATTCTGTTAGTGGGGTGACACACACACACACACACACACACACACACACACACACAGACAGACAGACACAGACACACACACACACACAGGCCCACTTCATGAGCTCCATATCAGCAGCAGATTTGAATTCAGAACGGAAAATGAATGTGTTTATGCAACAAATGCTAGAGCATCGAATCTTATCGAACCGAAACGCACTGAATCGTTCTCTAATCAAACCGAAAGGCAGCGATTCGTTCTCTAATCAAACCGAATTGCATCGTTTCAAACTAAAACGTATCGTTCCTGTATCTCGATAAATAATGAATCGTCTTGAAAGGGGAAAGATGCACATCCCTAACGCACACACACACACACACACATCTGCCACACACACACACACACATCTGCCACACACACACACACACACACACACACACACACACACACACACACACACACACACACACACACCTGCCACACACACACACACACACACAGTCTTACGCTGGTTGTTTCTTGGCAGGCTGTGCTGCGGCCTTGGCCGGTCGTCCTCTCTTCTTCACTGGGGTGGACTCAGCAGACTCAGAACTGGAAAACAACAGGGTTTAGACCTTATTGACAACAAATATCTAGATACATGTATGATTCTTTCAACACTGCAGTTAATGTTAATAACTCTGTCTATTTGAATTTGAAATAATAAACAGATGATTCAGAAGAGCGTAAATGTCTACAGTGCATTTGGAAAGTATTCAGACACCTTCCCCTTTTCCACATTTTGTTACGTTACAGCCTTGTTCTAAAATGGATTAAATTAATTGTTTTCCTCAATCTATACACAATACCCTATAATGACAAAGTCAAAACAGGTTTTTAGAGCAATTTGCAAACAGAAATATCTTATTTACTTAAGTATTCAGACCCTTTGCTATAAGACTCGAAATTGAGCTCAGGTCCATCCTGTTTCCATTGATCATCCTTGAGATGTTTCTACTACTTGATTGGAGTCCACCTGTGGTAAATTCAATTGATTGGACATGATTTGGAAAGGCACACACCTGTGTTTATAAGGTCCCACAGTTGACAGTGCATGTCAGAGCAAAAACCAAGCCATGAGGTCGAAGGAATTGTCTGTAGAGCTCCGAGACAGGATTGTGTCGAGGCACAGATATGAGGAAGGGTACCAAAAAAAGTCTGCAGCATTGATGGTCCCCTAGAACACAGTGGCCTCCAATCGGGGGAGAAGGGCATTGGTCAGGGAGGTGACCAAGAACCTGATGGTCACTGACAGAGCTCCAGAGTTCCTCTGTGGAGATGGGAGAACCTTCCAGAAGGACAACCATCTCTGCAGCACTCCACCAAATCAGGCCTTTATGGTAGAGTGGCCAGACGGAAGCCACTCCTTAGTAAAAGGCACATGACAGCCCACTTGGAGTTTGCCAAAAGCACGTAAAAGACTCTCAGACCATAAAGAAACAAGATTCTCTGGACTGATGAAACCAAGATTGAACTCTTTGGACTGAATGCCAAGCGTCACGTCTGGAGGAAACCTGGCACCATCCCTACGATGAAGCATGGTGGTGGCAACATCATGCTGTGGGGATGTTTTTCAGCGGCAGGGACTGGGAGACTAGTCAGGATCGAGGGAAAAATGAACGGAGCAAAGAACAGAGAGATCCTTGATGAAAACCTGCTCCAGAGTGCTCAGGACCTCAGACTGGGGCGAAGGTTCACCTTCCAACAGGACAACGACCCTAAGTACACATCCAAGAAAACGCAGGAGTGGCTTCGGGACAAGTCTCTGAATGTCCTTGAGTGACCCAACCAGAGCCCGGACATGAACCCGATCGAACATCTCTGGAAAGACCAGAAAATAGCTGTGCAGCGACGCTCCCCAACCTGAGAGCTTGAGAGGATCTGCAGAGAAACTCCCCAAATACAGGTGTGCCAAGCTTGTAGCGTCATACCCAAGAAGACTCGAGGCTGTAATCGCTGCCAAAGGTGCTTCAACTAATTACTGAGTAAAGGGTCTGAATACTTATGTAAATGTCATATTTCCATTATTTCTTTTTTTTATACACATGTCTAAAAACCTTTTTTTGCTTTGTCATTATGGGGTTTTGTGTGTAGACTGATGAGGAAAAAAACAATTTTAGAATAAGGCTGTAACGTAACAGAATGTAGAAAAAGTCAAGGGGTCTGAATACTTTCCGAATGCGCTGTATGTAAATATATGTCAACAGAAATGTAACAGATCTTCCAGAATGGTTTCATGAGGTGACTACATCATATATCAAGGAGAAAACAAACACCAAACGCCCTCTGACCTCTGTGTTGCTCTCTTTGCCGCCCGCGCTGGTCTTCCTCCCTTAGTCTTCACCTCCATATTCTCCTCCTCTTCCTCCTCCTCCTCTTCTTCCACCTCCTCTCCTCCCTCCTCCTCCTCCTCTTCAGGGGGAGGAGTTGCCTTCTTCCGGCCCCGCCCTCTCCCTTTAGCTGGGGTTTCCTGATTGGCTGCCGCAGCCTTCGTGGACCGCCCCCTACGGCCTTTTTTGGGCGGGCTGTTCTGCTCGTCTTCCGTCTGGGCGTCGCCGAGTCGGGAGTCCTCGCCCCATTGGTCCTCGGGGTCGACTGCTGCTGCCTTCTTGCGGCCACGCTTGGGTTTGGGAGAAGGGTTGTCGTCAAGGTTACTGGAGGCGGCGCCTCGCTTGCGTCCCTGGGGTTTGTCCTGTAAGAAGACTGTTGTCAATAAAGTCCTATTTGACTGTAAGGAGGCAGTGGAGTCCATTAAGTTGGATTTGACAGTTTGTTACTTTGAGGTCCCAGGTAATCAAACTGATCACTTGATTGGAAAACACTAGAAAAAAAATAGATATATTTCCAAGTGAAAATACACTTTCTCAGTAAATTAGTCTTGGGATAGTTCATCCAAACTACAAACGACACATTGGATTCCTCACCCTGAGAGCAGTCTATGGACAAGGTATGACAGCAACCCATGTTATGGTTTTACCTGGCCACTGTTTCCCAATGCTAACTTTTTTGCATTTGTGACATAAAAACCAATGCAGGTCAATATCCCCGATAATAGCATTTTCGCGTTTAATGTCCAAATCATCTTAAAGTAACTTAATTGAGCTACAAAATACATTTTAGACACTTAAGGATAATTAGGAAAATACCTTTGTATCAGGGGTGTCGCCTTTCTTCATGATGACGTCTTCATTCTCACTGTGGTCCTCTGCACTGTCATGTCTGGTACAGGGAGACAGGAGGACAGGTTAGAGACAGAGACACTGTCATGTCTGGTACAGGGGGACAGGAGGACAGGTTAGACACAGAGACACTGTCATGTCTGGTACAGGGAGACAGGTTAGACACAGAGACACTGTCATGTCTGGTACAAGGAGACAGGTTAGACACAGAGACACTGTCATGTCTGGTACAGGGAGACAGGTTAGACACAGAGACACTGTCATGTCTGGTACAAGGAGACAGGTTAGACACAGAGACACTGTCATGTCTGGTACAGGGAGACAGGTTAGACACAGAGACACTGTCATGTCTGGTACAGGGAGACAGGTTAGACACAGAGACACTGTCATGTCTGGTACAGGGAGACAGGTTAGACACAGAGACACTGTCATGTCTGGTACAGGGAGACAGGTTAGACACAGAGACACTGTCATGTCTGGTACAGGGAGACAGGTTAGACACAGAGACACTGTCATGTCTGGTACAGGGGGACAGGTTAGACACAGAGACACTGTCATGTCTGGTACAGGGGGACAGGAGGACAGGTTAGACACAGAGACACTGTCATGTCTGGTACAGGGAGACAGGAGGACAGGTTAGAGACAGAGACACTGTCATGTCTGGTACAGGGAGACAGGAGGACAGGTTAGACACAGAGACACTGTCATGTCTGGTACAGGGAGACAGGAGGACAGGTTAGACACAGAGACACTGTCATGTCTGGTACAAGGAGACAGGAGGACAGGTTAGACACAGAGACACTGTCATGTCTGGTACAAGGAGACAGGAGGACAGGTTAGACACAGAGACACTGTCATGTCTGGTACAGGGAGACAGGTTAGACACAGAGACACTGTCATGTCTGGTACAGGGGGACAGGAGGACAGGTTAGACACAGAGACACTGTCATGTCTGGTACAGGGAGACAGGAGGACAGGTTAGAGACAGAGACACTGTCATGTCTGCTACAGGGAGACAGGGGGACAGGTAAGAGACAGAGACACTGTCATGTCTGGTACAAGGAGACAGGAGGACAGGTTAGACACAGAGACACTGTCATGTCTGGTACAGGGAGACAGGTTAGACACAGAGACACTGTCATGTCTGGTACAGGGAGACAGGTTAGACACAGAGACACTGTCATGTCTGGTACAGGGAGACAGGTTAGACACAGAGACACTGTCATGTCTGGTACAGGGAGACAGGTTAGACACAGAGACACTGTCATGTCTGGTACAAGGAGACAGGAGGACAGGTCAGGTCTAGGGTTAGAGGTGTGTGTGTGTACCTGGTCTTGGTGCGTTGAGGAGAGCTGGGGTTAGAGGTGTGTGTGTGTGTGTGTACCTGGTCTTGGTGCGTTGAGGAGAGCTGGGGTTAGAGGTGTGTGTGTACCTGGTCTTGGTGCGTTGAGGAGAGCTGGGGTTAGAGGTGTGTGTGTACCTGGTCTTGGTGCGTTGAGGAGAGCTGGGGTAAGAGGTGTGTGTGTGTGTACCTGGTCTTGGTGCGTTGAGGAGAGCTGGGGTTAGAGGTGTGTGTGTGTGTGTGTACCTGGTCTTGGTGCGTTGAGGAGAGCTGGGGTTAGAGGTGTGTGTGTACCTGGTCTTGGTGCGTTGAGGAGAGCTGGGGTAAGAGGTGTGTGTGTGTGTGTACCTGGTCTTGGTGCGTTGAGGAGAGCTGGGGTTAGAGGTGTGTGTGTGTGTACCTGGTCTTGGTGCGTTGAGGAGAGCTGGGGTAAGAGGTGTGTGTGTGTGTACCTGGTCTTGGTGCGTTGAGGAGAGCTGGGGTTAGAGGTGTGTGTGTGTGTGTGTACCTGGTCTTGGTGCGTTGAGGAGAGCTGGGGTAAGAGGTGTGTGTGTGTGTACCTGGTCTTGGTGCGTTGAGGAGAGCTGGGGTAAGAGGTGTGTGTGTACCTGGTCTTGGTGCGTTGAGGAGAGCTGGGGTAAGAGGTGTGTGTGTGTGTGTACCTGGTCTTGGTGCGTTGAGGAGAGCTGGGGTTAGAGGTGTGTGTGTGTGTACCTGGTCTTGGTGCGTTGAGGAGAGCTGGGGTAAGAGGTGTGTGTGTACCTGGTCTTGGTGCGTTGAGGAGAGCTGGGTAAGAGGTGTGTGTGTGTGTACCTGGTCTTGGTGCGTTGAGGAGAGCTGGGGTTAGAGGTGTGTGTGTGTGTACCTGGTCTTGGTGCGTTGAGGAGAGCTGGGGTAAGAGGTGTGTGTGTGTGTACCTGGTCTTGGTGCGTTGAGGAGAGCTGGGGTAAGAGGTGTGTGTGTGTGTACCTGGTCTTGGTGCGTTGAGGAGAGCTGGGGTTAGAGGTGTGTGTGTGTGTACCTGGTCTTGGTGCGTTGAGGAGAGCTGGGGTTAGAGGTGTGTGTGTGTGTGTACCTGGTCTTGGTGCGTTGAGGAGAGCTGGGGTTAGAGGTGTGTGTGTGTGTACCTGGTCTTGGTGCGTTGAGGAGAGCTGGGGTTAGAGGTGTGTGTGTGTGTACCTGGTCTTGGTGCGTTGAGGAGAGCTGGGGTAAGAGGTGTGTGTGTGTGTACCTGGTCTTGGTGCGTTGAGGAGAGCTGGGGTAAGAGGTGTGTGTGTGTGTACCTGGTCTTGGTGCGTTGAGCAGAGCTGGGGTAAGAGGTGTGTGTGTGTGTACCTGGTCTTGGTGCGTTGAGGAGAGCTGGGGTAAGAGGTGTGTGTGTGTGTACCTGGTCTTGGTGCGTTGAGGAGAGCTGGGGTAAGAGGTGTGTGTGTACCTGGTCTTGGTGCGTTGAGGAGAGCTGGGGTTAGAGGTGTGTGTGTGTGTACCTGGTCTTGGTGCGTTGAGGAGAGCTGGGGTTAGAGGTGTGTGTGTGTGTACCTGGTCTTGGTGCGTTGAGCAGAGCTGGGGTAAGAGGTGTGTGTGTGTGTACCTGGTCTTGGTGCGTTGAGGAGAGCTGGGGTTAGAGGTGTGTGTGTGTGTACCTGGTCTTGGTGCGTTGAGGAGAGCTGGGGTAAGAGGTGTGTGTGTGTGTACCTGGTCTTGGTGCGTTGAGCAGAGCTGGGGTAAGAGGTGTGTGTGTGTGTACCTGGTCTTGGTGCGTTGAGGAGAGCTGGGGTAAGAGGTGTGTGTGTGTGTACCTGGTCTTGGTGCGTTGAGGAGAGCTGGGGTAAGAGGTGTGTGTGTACCTGGTCTTGGTGCGTTGAGGAGAGCTGGGGTTAGAGGTGCTATCATCGTTGCTAGCCGTCTCCATGCGTGAGGCTTTACTCTGGATGGGTTTGCCTGCTGAGGACAGGGGCTTGTTCACCGCTCCTAACACATTAGCTGCCTTAGGCTGGGGGGAGGAGGGAAGGAGAGAGAGAGGGGGGGGTTAGGAGAGAGGGGTGTAGGGAAGGAGAGGGGGGGGGGGGGGGGGGGGGAGGAGAGAGAGAGGGGGGGTGTAGGGGTTAGGGAAGGAGAGAGGGGTGTAGGGAAGGAGAGGGGGGGGGGAAGGAGAGAGAGAAGGGGGGGGTTAGGGGGTAGGGAAGGAGAGAGGGGTGTAGGGAAGGAGAGAGAGGGGGGGGTGTAGGGGTTAGTGGGTAGGGAGGATGAGAGAGTGGGGATGTGTCAGGGGGGAGGGGTAGGGAGGGAGAGAGAGAGAGGGGGGGGTGTAGGGGTTAGGGGGTAGGGAGGGAGAGAGGGGGGAGGAGGGAAGGAGAGAGAGAGGAGGGGGGTGTAGGGGTTAGGGGGTAGGGTGGGAGAGAGAGTGGGGATGTGTCAGGGGGGAGGGGTAGGGAGGGAGAGAGAGGGGGGATGTGTCAGCACACAACCATGCAATCTCCATAGACAAACATTGGCAGTAGAATGGCCTTACTGAAGAGCTCAATGACTTTCAACGTGGCACCGTCATAGGATGCCACCTTTCCAACAAGTCAGTTCGTCAAATTTCGGCCCTGCTAGAGCTGCCCCGGTTAACTATAAGCGCTGTTATTGTGAAGTGGAAACGTCTAGGAGAAACAACGGCTCAGCCGCAAAGTGTTAGGTCACACAAGCTCAAAGAATGGGACCGCAGAGTGCAACACTCACTACTGAGTTCCAAACTGCCTCTGGAAGCAACGTCAGCACAAGAACTGTTCGTCGGGAGCTTCATGAAATGGGTTTCCATGGCCGAGCAGCCGCACACAAGCCTAAGATCACCATGCACAATGCCAAGCGTCGGCTGGAGTGGTGTAAAGCTCGCCGCCATTGGACGCTGGATCAGTGGAACGCGTTCTCTGGAGTGATGAATCACGCTTCACCATCTTGCAGTATGACGGATGCTACATGCCCGAATGCATAGTACCAACTGTAAAGTTTGGTGGAGGAGGAATAATGGTCTTGAGCTGTTTTTCATGGTTCGGGCTAGGCCCCTTAGTTCTAATGAAGGGAAATCTTAATGATACAGCATTCAATGACATTCTAGATGATTCTGTGCTTCCAACTTAGTGGCAACAGTTTGGGGAAGGCCCTTTCCTGTTTCAGCATGACAATGCCCCCGTGCACAAAGCGAGGTCCATACAGAAATGATTTGTCGAGATCGGTGTGGAAGAACTTGACTGCCGTGCACAGAGCCCTGACCTCAACCCCAAAGAACACCTTTGGGATGAATTGGAACGCCGACTGCGAGCCAGGCCTGATCGCCCAACCTCAGTGCCCAACCTCACTAATGCTCTGGTGGCTGAATGGAAGCAAGTCCCCGCAACAATGTTCCAACATCTAGTGGAAAGCCTTCCCAGAAGAGTGGAGGCTGTTATAGCAGCAAAGGGGGGACCACCTTCATATTAATGACTTTGACTTTGTAACGAGATGTTAGACGAGCAGGTGCCAATATACTTTTGGTCATGTAGTGTATATAGATATTTTTTTACTCAAACCACCAACAGGCCGTATGTTTGACACCCCTGGGTTAGACGATTTACCCCACTGTTTGACAAGGGTTCCCAATCGCTGATTCTAACAACCGAAGTTTAGCAAATTAACCATACAGAAACCATGGGTTATGCATTCACATTTCAAGGTACAGAAATGACTAAGCAAGGCATATGGCTTTAAGGCATGTCTGAATGAATACCATGGGCAGTCATCCTACCTTTAAGGCATGTCTGAATGAATACCATGGGCAGTCATCCTACCTTTAAGGCATGTCTGAATGAATACCATGGGCAGTCATCCTACCTTTAAGGCATGTCTGAATGAATACCATGTGCAGTCATCCTACCTTTAAGGCATGTCTGAATGAATACCACGGGCAGTCATCCTACCTTTAAGGCATGTCTGAATGAATACCATGGGCAGTCATCCTACCTTTAAGGCATGTCTGAATGAATACCACGGGCAGTCATCCTACCTTTAAGGCATGTCTGAATGAATACCATGGGCAGTCATCCTACCTTTAAGGCATGTCTGAATGAATACCATGGGCAGTCATCCTACCTTTAAGGCATGTCTGAATGAATACCACGGGCAGTCATCCTACCTTTAAGGCGTGTCTGAATGAATACCACGGGCAGTCATCCTACCTTTCCAGGTGTGAAGAAGGACTTCATCTCTGGAGGGAGATAGTTCTTTGTGTTGCTGAAATTCTACAGAAGAGAAGTTTAGTCAGAAAGTTCATCCACTGAATAGTTTTATTTGCAAATTAGAGCGCACAGACACACACAGTAGAGGTCTTCACAGATCTTCCCGAACCCGATCCGAAATGTTGTACTTAACCCTCGGATCCCGGGTCGAATCCTGCTCGGTGGCCACGGACTTCGGATCTGTGTGAAAATATGTGAAATACCGACCTGATCCTAAATTATATTTGAAGAATTTAACTCTTAAACAACATAGGCCTGAACCCAAATTTCACACATTCAACGTTTGTCTTAAAAGTTTATCAGGGGGTCCCCATTCATTAAACCAAATGTGTCAAAGTATCATTTTGTGACAAAACAGCCACTGCACGTGACACTGGGTAAAAAAAAAGTGCACTTGTTGTGGGAGAGTAGGAGGATGCAGCGGGAAAGAGTGATAGCCTAGTGTATATAAAGTGAGTTTCTGAAACATTAAGTTGTTCATTGCTGATGTGAAGACCAAACTGAACGAGAGAGAGTACAGGGAGGAAAAACCGACAGGCAAGTTCTCTGTTATTTATACACATTATGGATACGGAGGGGGAAAGGGCTGTGCTACTCTTGGACCGAGGGGGAAAGGGCTGTGCTTCTCTTAGACCGAGGGGGAAAGGGCTGTGCTTCTCTTAGACCGAGGGGGAAAGGGCTGTGCTTCTCTTAGACCGAGGGGGAAAGGGCTGTGCTTCTCTTAGACCGAGGGGGAAAGGGCTGTGCTTCTCTTAGACCGAGGGGGAAAGGGCTGTGCTTCTCTTAGACCGAGGGGGAAAGGGCTGTGCTTCTCTTAGACCGAGGGGGAAAGGGCTGTGCTTCTCTTAGACCGAGGGGGAAAGGGCTGTGCTACTCTTAGACCGAGGGGGAAAGGGCTGTGCTTCTCTTAGACCGAGGGGGAAAGGGCTGTGCTTCTCTTAGACCGAGGGGGAAAGGGCTGTGCTTCTCTTAGACCGAGGGGGAAAGGGCTGTGCTTCTCTTAGACCGAGGGGGAAAGGGATGTGCTTCTCTTAGACCGAGGGGGAAAGGGCTGTGCTACTCTTGGACCGAGGGGGAAAGGGCTGTGCTTCTCTTAGACCATATTTTCAAGACCTGAGCTATTTTATTTATTGAACTCGTTTATTTATTTATTACATTTATTTGTTTAGACTATTTGGCCTATATCCTTTAATACATTTGTTAACTAATGTGGAATGACTCGAATCAAGCGTGATATTTGTCAGCATAAACATGACTCATTCATGCGCTAGTTTCGTGGCTTTCGTTCCAAATAAATAAGTTACACTCTAATGCAGAGTTACCGACACGTTCTTTCTGATCGTCTTTAAAATGTTTGACTAAAATATTCTCTATCCAACTATAGTGTTGTCTTAGCGGGAATACTAACCTAGACCTTCAAATCCCAATAGTTGGAAATGAAACAGGAATGCAGATGGACGACTACATGAATTTGAAGCTTGCTGGTCAAACGTGCCATAGCCTACCTTTCGTCTCAATCAATGTTCATCAAAACAGTTAAATAAGTTAGATGTTAATGTTGCACAGTATAATAACCTATTAGGTATTTACATTTACATTTTAGTCATTTAGCAGACGCTCTTATCCAGAGCGACTTACAGGAGCAATTAGGGTTAAGTGCCTTGCTCAAGGGCACATCGACAGATTTTTCACCTAGTCGGCTCGGGGATTAGAACCAGCGACCTTTCGGTTACTGGCACAACGCTCTTAACCACTAAGCTACCTGCCGCCCCATGGGAAGGTAGGTTACAGACAAAAGTGAACTAGTCGCTGCTCTGTCTGGCACGCAATGACTATCACATAAAAACCTACTCAGAAAGAAGGAAAACATTTCTGAAAACCTCAATGTTCTCCATCTAACTATAGGGATGTCCTCAATGTTCTCCATCTAACTATAGGGGATGTCCTCAATGTTCTCCATCTAACTATAGGGATGTCCTCAATGTTCTCCATCTAACTATAGGGATGTCCTCAATGTTCTCCATCTAACTATAGGAATGTCCTCAATGTTCTCCATCTAACTATAGGGGATGTCCTCAATGTTCTCCATCTAACTATAGGAATGTCCTCAATGTTCTCCATCTAACTATAGGGATGTCCTCAATGTTCTCCATCTAACTATAGGGGATGTCCTCAATGTTCTCCATCTAACTATAGGGACGTCCTCAATGTTCTCCATCTAACTATAGGAATGTCCTCAATGTTATCCATCTAACTATAGGAATGTCCTCAATGTTATCCATCTAACTATAGGAATGTCCTCAATGTTATCCATCTAACTATAGGGATGTCCTCAATGTTCTCCATCTAACTATAGGGGATGTCCTCAATGTTCTCCATCTAACTATAGGAATGTCCTCAATGTTCTCCATCTAACTATAGGGGATGTCCTCAATGTTCTCCATCTAACTATAGGGATGTCCTCAATGTTCTCCATCTAACTATAGGGGATGTCATTATGAAAATACTAAGCTGTAGACCACAAATCAATTACTTCAGATACAACCCAAAATGCACCAGAAGAGTCAAAACTATTTTGATGGCTTGCGCATTTGTAATCATTTGGATCCGATACAGACAGACCCAAATTTGGATCCGATTCTCGCTCAACTCGGACATACAGTATCTCGGATCGGATCCGGTCCTAACCGGATATAGATTTTCTAAAGAAATGACCGGATCCTGTCGGGGTCGAGTGTGAATTTGGCGGATCCAGTTTGGATCTCAACATCGGGATCCGAGAAGACCTCTAAGACACGCACACAAACACAGCCCTACCTTGTCAGGCTTGGTGAAGTAACGCGTGGGCAGGACAGGGTCTTTGGGAGACTCCAGACTGTACGTGGTGCTCTTGGAGATTATGATGTTCATGGCTACGTCACACACCGTGTACAGCTTCTGTAGAAGGAAAGAGAGGGTGTGAGAGTGTGTGTGTGTGAGCGTAAATCTGTGTGTGTCTGTGTGTGTGTGTGTGAGCGTGAATCTGTGTGTGTGTGTGTGTGTGTGTGTATACCTCGTTGGTCTTGGTGTCGGTGGGAGCTTGTGCGTCCTTGGTCTGTTTGATGTTCTCCACCATCTTCCTGATGAAGGCATGGCTGTTGTTCTCATTCTTAGACATGATGATCTCCAGGATGAACCACAGAGACCTGGTAGGGGGGAGGAGGGAGAGGAGGGAGGAGAAGGAGGAGGGAGGAGGAAGAGGAGGGAGGAGAGGAGGGGGAGAGGAGGCAGGAGGAGAGAGAGGAAGAGAGAGAGGATGAGGAGAGGTGGAGAGGAGGAGGAGAGAGGAGAGAGAGGAGAGGAGGGGAGAAGAGGGGAGAAAAGGGGGAGAAGAGAAGGGGGAGAAGAGGAGGGGGAGAAGAGGAGGGGGAGAAGAGGAGGGGGAGAAGAGGAGGGGGAGGAGGTTATAATTATTTGTATAAGGTATTACTCTCATCATTTTGCAGTTCATTATAATCATCTTTGTGTTATGTCCCTATGTTTTCTTGCTTTGACGATGTTAGATAATATGACTGCTGACCAACGTGTCTGAATTAAGAGAGAGAATGATGGGTGAGAGGGGTAGAGAAAGGACTCTCAGACTCCCAACAAGAGACTGATATATCAACACAACGGAATACAACAGCGGACTATGACCGCAGACTATGACCGCAGACTATAACAGACTCACTCCTTGATGTCTTTGAGTTGTTCTATGTCCTGGACCTTGATGTAGTCTGGGTCGTGGACCAGCAGGTGGATGGCATAGGGGACCACATACTCAGGGAGGAGGGAGAACAACTTCTCTGGAATATAAAACAGACAGGTTAATCCAACATTAACAATGGCCCATTGGCCCGGGGCCAGTAAAAACATGCGTCGGGCCAGTGGATCTCGTCAGTCACTGGCCCGGTCAACTTCTCAGTGCATTTGGCGGTCCAGTTAGATGTACATGCTCTGTCACAGCCTGCCATAGAAACCTGCG
>NC_140011.1:43105816-43130816 GCF_964263955.1 Coregonus lavaretus | reverse complement strand
GAGGTACGGAGTTGGAGCATTTTGCATTGTTGAAAAACCTGTAACTGCCATTTCCTGAAACATATAGTCTTAAATTATATCAAACAATGTAGCCAACAGTCTTGTGTTACACTTTTATCTTGGTAAAGTGTAGTGCTAATGCTTATTCTAATTAATAAGTGTGTTTATGTGGATAGTCTAGTGAAAATATAAACTGTCTTCTTCATTTTGTTTGGGGATAGAATTCAGAATCATTCCATTACTGGATGCAATGTAGTAGTCTATCTGACTATGTAGTAGTCTATGTAGTAGTCTATCTGGCTATGTAGTAGTCTATGTAGTAGTCTATCTGACTATGTAGTAGTCTATCTGACTATGTAGTAGTCTATCTGACTATGTAGTAGTCTATGCAGTAGTCTATCTGACTATGTAGTAGTCTATCTGACTATGTAGTAGTCTATCTGACTATGTAGTAGTCCATCTGACTATGTAGTAGTCCATCTGACTATGTAGTAGTCCATCTGACTATGTAGTAGTCCATCTTACTATGTAGTAGTCTATCTGACTATGTAGTAGTCCATCTGACTATGTAGTAGTATATCTTACTATGTAGTAGTCTATCTGACTATGTAGTAGTCTATGTAGTAGTCCATCTTACTATGTAGTAGTCTATCTGACTATGTAGTAGTCCATCTTACTATGTAGTAGTCTATCTGACTATGTAGTAGTCTATGTAGTAGTCCATCTGACTATGTAGTAGTCCATCTTACTATGTAGTAGTCCATCTTACTATGTAGTAGTCTATCTGACTATGTAGTAGTCTATCTGACTATGTAGTAGTCCATCTTACTATGTAGTAGTCTATCTGACTATGTAGTAGTCCATCTTACTATGTAGTAGTCCATCTTACTATGTAGTAGTCTATCTGACTATGTAGTAGTCTATGTAGTAGTCTATCTGGCTATGTAGTAGTCCATCTGACTATGTAGTAGTCCATCTTACTATGTAGTAGTCTATCTGACTATGTAGTAGTCCATCTGACTATGTAGTAGTCCATCTTACTATGTAGTAGTCTATCTGGCTATGTAGTAGTCCATCTGACTATGTAGTAGTCCATCTTACTATGTAGTAGTCTATCTGACTATGTAGTAGTCTATCTGACTATGTAGTAGTCTATGTAGTAGTCTGACTATGTAGTAGTCTGACTATGTAGTAGTCTATCTGACTATGTAGTCTATCTGTCTATGTAGTAGTCTATCTGACTATGTAGTAGTCCATCTTACTATGTAGTAGTCTATCTGACTATGTAGTAGTCTATCTAGTAGTCTATGTAGTAGTCTATCTGACTATGTAGTAGTCTATCTGACTATGTAGTAGTCTATGTAGTAGTCTATGTAGTAGTCTATCTGACTATGTAGTAGTCTATGCAGTAGTCTATCTGACTATGTAGTAGTCTGACTATGTAGTAGTCTATCTGACTATGTAGTCTATCTGACTATGTAGTAGTCTATCTAGTAGTCTATGTAGTAGTCTATCTGACTATGTAGTCTATCTGACTATGTAGTAGTCTATCTAGTAGTCTATGTAGTAGTCTATCTGACTATGTAGTCTATCTGACTATGTAGTAGTCTATCTAGTAGTCTATGTAGTAGTCTATCTGACTATGTAGTCTATCTGACTATGTAGTAGTCTATCTAGTAGTCTATGTAGTAGTCTATCTGACTATGTAGTAGTCTATCTGACTATGTAGTAGTCTATGTAGCAGTCTATGTAGTAGTCTATCTGACTATGTAGTAGTCTATGCAGTAGTCTATCTGACTATGTAGTAGTCTGACTATGTAGTAGTCTATCTGACTATGTAGTCTATCTGACTATGTAGTAGTCTATCTTACTATGTAGTAGTCTATATGTCTATGTAGTAGTCTATCTTACTATGTAGTAGTCTATGTAGTAGTCTATCTGACTATGTAGTAGTCTATCTGTCTATGTAGTAGTCAATGTAGTAGTCTATCTGACTATGTAGTAGTCTATCTGACTATGTAGTAGTCTATCTGATTATGTAGTAGTCTATGTAGTAGTCTATCTGACTATGTAGTAGTCTATCTGACTATGTAGTAGTCTATCTGACTATGTAGTAGTCTATCTGTCTATGTAGTAGTCTATCTGACTATGTAGTAGTCTATCTGTCTATGTAGTAGTCTATGTAGTAGTCTATCTGACTATGTAGTAGTCTATCTGACTATGTAGTAGTCTATGTAGTAGTCTATCTGACTATGTAGTAGTCTATGTAGTAGTCTGACTATGTAGTAGTCTGACTATGTAGTAGTCTATCTGACTATGTAGTAGTCTATCTGACTATGTAGTCTATCTGACTATGTAGTAGTCTATCTTACTATGTAGTAGTCCATCTTACTATGTAGTAGTCTATCTGACTATGTAGTAGTCTATCTATGTAGTAGTCTATGTAGTAGTCTATCTGACTATGTAGTAGTCTATCTGAGTATGTAGTAGTCTATGTAGTAGTCTATCAGACTATGTAGTAGTCTATCTGAGTATGTAGTAGTCTATGTAGTAGTCTATCTTACTATGTAGTAGTCTATCTGACTATGTAGTAGTCTATCAGACTATGTAGTAGTCTATGTAGTAGTCTATCTGACTATGTAGTAGTCTATCTGACTATGTAGTAGTCTATCTGACTAGGTAATAGTCTATGTAGTAGTCTATGCAGTAGTCTATCTGACTATGTAGTAGTCTATCTGCCTATGTAGTAGTCTATGTAGTAGTCTATCTGACTATGTAGTAGTCTATCTGCCTATGTAGTAGTCTATGTAGTAGTCTATCTGACTATGTAGTAGTCTATCTGACTATGTAGTAGTCTATCTGACTAGGTAATAGTCTATGTAGTAGTCTATGCAGTAGTCTATCTGACTATGTAGTAGTCTATCTGACTATGTAGTAGTCTATCTGACTATGTAGTAGTCTATGTAGTAGTCTGACTATGTAGTAGTCTATGTAGTAGTCTATCTGACTATGTAGTAGTCTGACTATGTAGTAGTCTATCTTACTATGTAGTAGTCTATGTAGTAGTATATCTTACTATGTAATAGTCTATCTTACTATGTAGTAGTCCATCTGACTATGTAGTAGTCCATCTTACTATGTAGTAGTCTATCTGACCATGTAGTAGTCTATTTGACCATGTAGTAGTCTATCTATGTAGTAGTCTATGTAGTAGTCTATCTGACTATGTAGTAGTCTGTCTATCTGACTATGTAGTAGTCTATCTGACTATGTAGTAGTCTATCTGACTATGTAGTAGTCTATGTAGTAGTCTATGTAGTAGTCTATGTAGTAGTCTATGTAGTAGTCTATCTGACTATGTAGTAGTATATCTTACTATGTAGTAGTCTATCTGACTATGTAGTAGTCTATGTAGTAGTCTATGTAGTAGTCTATGTAGTAGTCTATCTGACTATGTAGTAGTCTATGTAGTAGTCTGACTATGTAGTAGTCTATCTGACTATGTAGTAGTCTATCTGACTATGTAGTAATCTATCTGACTATGTAGTAGTCTATGTAGTAGTCTATCTGACTATGTAGTAGTCTATCTGACTATGTTGTAGTCTATCCGACTATTTAGTAGTCTATCTGACTATGTAGTAGTCTATCTGACTATGTAGTAGTCTATCTGACTATGTAGTAGTCTATGTAGTAGTCTATGTAGTAGTCTATCTGACTATGTAGTAGTCTATCCGACTATGTAGTAGTCTATGTAGTAGTCTATGTAGTAGTCTATATGACTATGTAGTAGTCTATCTGACTATGTAGTAGTCTATGTAGTAGTCTATCTGACTATATAGTAGTCTATGTAGTAGTCTGACTATGTAGTAGTCTGACTATGTAGTAGTCTATCTGACTATGTAGTAGTCTATGTAGTAGTCTATCCGACTATGTAGTAGTCTATCTGACTATGTAGTAGTCTATCTGACTATGTAGTAGTCTATGTAGTAGTCTATGTAGTAGTCTATATGACTATGTAGTAGTCTATCTGACTATGTAGTAGTCTATGTAGTAGTCTATCTGACTATATAGTAGTCTATGTAGTAGTCTGACTATGTAGTAGTCTATCTGACTATGTAGTAGTCTATGTAGTAGTATATCTGACTATGTAGTAGTCTATGTAGTAGTCTATCTGACTATGTAGTAGTCTATCTGACTATGTAGTAGTCTATCTGACTATCTAGTAGTCTATCTGACTATGTAGTTGTCTATCTGACTATGTAGTAGTCTATGTAGTAGTCTATGTAGTAGTCTATGTAGTAGTCTATCTGGCTATGTAGTAGTCTATCTGACTATGTAGTAGTCTATCTGACTATGTAGTAGTCTATGTAGTAGTCTATCTGACTATTTAGTAGTCTATCTGACTATGTAGTAGTCTATGTAGTAGTCTATCTGACTATGTAGTAGTCTATGTAGTAGTCTATCTGACTATGTAGTAGTCTATCTGACTATGTAGTAGTCTATCTGACTATGTAGTAGTCTATGTAGTAGTCTATCTGACTATGTAGTAGTCTATGTAGTAGTCTATCTGACTATGTAGTAGTCTATCTGACTATGTTGTAGTCTATCCGACTATTTAGTAGTCTATCTGACTATGTAGTAGTCTATCTGACTATGTAGTAGTCTATGTAGTAGTCTATCTGACTATGCAGTAGTCTATGTAGTAGTCTATCTGACTATGTAGTAGTCTATGTAGTAGTCTATCTGACTATGTAGTAGTCTATCTGACTATGTAGTAGTCTATCTGACTATGTAGTAGTCTATCTGACTATGTAGTAGTCTATCTGACTATGTTGTAGTCTATCCGACTATTTAGTAGTCTCTCTGACTATGTAGTAGTCTATCTGACTATGTAGTAGTCTATGTAGTAGTCTACGTAGTAGTCTATGTAGTAGTCTATCTGACTATGTAGTAGTCTATCTGACTATGTAGTAGTCTATGTAGTAGTCTATATGACTATGTAGTAGTCTATCTGACTATGTAGTAGTCTATGTAGTAGTCTATCTGGCTATATAGTAGTCTATGTAGTAGTCTGACTATGTAGTAGTCTATCTGACTATGTAGTAGTCTATGTAGTAGTCTATCTGACTATGTAGTAGTCTATGTAGTAGTCTATCTGACTATGTAGTAGTCTATCTGACTATTTAGTAGTCTATCTGGCTATGTAGTAGTCTATCTGACTATGTAGTAGTCTATGTAGTAGTCTATGTAGTAGTCTATCTGACTATGTAGTAGTCTATCTGTCTATGTAGTAGTCTATGTAGTAGTCTATGTAGTAGTCTATCTGACTATTTAGTAGTCTATCTGACTATGCAGTAGTCTATGTAGTAGTCTATCTGACTATGTAGTAGTCTATGTAGTAGTCTATCTGACTATGTAGTAGTCTATCTGACTATGTAGTAGTCTATGTAGTAGTCTATCTGACTATGTAGTCTATCTGACTATGTAGTAGTCTATCTGACTATGTAGTAGTCTATGTAGTAGTCTATCTGACTATGTAGTAGTCTATCTGACTATGTAGTAGTCTAAGTAGTAGTCTATCTGACTATGTAGTAGTCTATCTGACTATGTTGTAGCCTATCCGACTATTTAGTAGTCTATCTGACTATGTAGTAGTCTATCTGACTATGTAGTAGTCTATGTAGTAGTCTATGTAGTAGTCTATGTAGTAGTCTATCTGACTATGTAGTAGTCTATCTGACTATGTAGTAGTCTATGTAGTAGTCTATCTGACTATGTAGTAGTCTATCTGACTATGTAGTAGTCTATGTAGTAGTCTATCTGACTATATAGTAGTCTATGTAGTAGTCTGACTATGTAGTAGTCTGACTATGTAGTAGTCTATCTGACTATGTAGTAGTCTATGTAGTAGTCTATGTAGTAGTCTATGTAGTAGTCTATCTGACTATGTAGTAGTCTATCTGACTATGTAGTAGTCTATGTAGTAGTCTATTTAGTAGTCTATCTGACTATGTAGTAGTCTATGTAGTAGTCTATGTAGTAGTCTATGTAGTAGTCTATCTGACTATGTAGTAGTCTATCTGACTATGTAGTAGTCTATCTGACTATGTAGTAGTCTATGTAGTAGTATATGTAGTAGTCTATCTGACTATGTAGTAGTCTATGTAGTAGTCTATCTGACTATATAGTAGTCTATGTAGTAGTCTGACTATGTAGTAGTCTGACTATGTAGTAGTCTATCTGACTATGTAGTAGTCTATATAGTAGTCTATCTGACTATGTAGTAGTCTATCTGACTATGTAGTATTCTATCTGACTATGTAGTAGTCTATGTAGTAGTCTATCTGACTATGTAGTAGTCTATCTGACTATGTAGTAGTCTATCTGACTATGTAGTAGTATATCTTACTATGTAGTAGTCTATGTAGTAGTCTATCTGACTATGTAGTAGTCTATCTGACTATGTAGTAGTCTATCTGACTATGTAGTAGTCTATGCAGTAGTCTATCTGACTATGTAGTAGTCTATCTGACTATGTAGTAGTCTATCTGACTATGTAGTAGTCTATCTGACTATGTAGTAGTCTATCTGACTATGTAGTAGTCTATCCGACTATGTAGTAGTCTATGTAGTAGTCTATCTGACTATGTAGTAGTCTATCTTACTATGTAGTAGTCTATCTGACTATGTAGTAGTCTATCTGACTATGTAGTAGTCTATGTAGTAGTCTATCTGACTATGTAGTAGTCTATCTGACTATGTAGTAGTCTATCTTACTATGTAGTAGTCTATCTGACTATGTAGTAGTCTATCTGACTATGTAGTAGTCTATCTTACTATGTAGTAGTCTATCTTACTATGTAGTAGTCTATGTAGTAGTCTATCTGACTATGTAGTAGTCTATGTAGTAGTCTATCTTACTATGTAGTAGTCTATCTTACTGTAGTCTATTTGGAACATTAAACAACTGAACTAAGCCTCCATCCCTGACCCCTATCCATCAAGTTAGGCCTGACTACTAGGCTACCATTCATTCAACATGCCTGGTTGTCATTGGTGACCTGACCATTATCACAACATTAGCAGCCTACTGTTGACATACAGCTATATCAAGAGGACAGAGCAAGAACTGATTAACATAGGCCTACTAATATTTAACATGTTTATTTATTTTTACCTTTATTTAACTAGGCAAGTCAGTTAAGAACAAATTCTTATTTACAATGACGGCCTACACCGGCCAAACCCGGACGACGCTGGGCCAATTGTGCGCCGCCCTATGGGACTCCCAATCACGTCCGGTTGTGATACAGCCTGGAATTGAACCAGGGGGTCTGTAGTGACGCCTCAAGCACTGAGATGCAGTGCCTTAGACCGCTGCGCCACTCGGGAGCCCACTACATAACTTTCTGTGAAGGACGGTATTAGCAGAAAAGCCGTCTCTGCCACGTCTTGTTTCCATCCACACAGCTTCACACACTGAACTACCGCAACACTGCACTGCATGTTCCCTTGCTAGTCAATGCGCTCACGCCTACTCCCGTTTTGGAGATCAAAGCATGTGCGGGCAAGACCGTGTTCTCGCTTAGTTAACCAAACGCTGTAGCTAACTACCTTAGTCGTAATGATGCCTTAGCTAAGGAGCTAACTACGAAATAATTAGTGGTTATGTTCTTGACTAACACATACAATTTGTGAAAAATTATTTGGCTAACAATTCGTTCTCCATTTTTCCTACCCTTTTACCTCACACATCAGTGGTGACAACGGGCGAAGTGGAGAGCTGCCATCCAGCTGGAGGGAGTAAAATAGTACTATAACTAGGGGGGGCGGGGCGGGGCGGGGAGCTAGAGATTTGTCCTCCTCGCCCAAGTCCTCTGATTGGCTCAGCTCCAACTTCAGACGGTTGAGTCAAAAACCACAATGTGCTAGAAGCCTATTTTAGGGTAGTTTTTCGTACCAGCGTACCTTGACCCCAAAATGCCTGCAGGTTGGTAGGTCTGGGACAGTGAGAGACAGAGCTGGGGGAGACGGAGAGACAGAGCTGGGGGAGACGGAGAGACAGAGCTGGGGGAGACGGAGAGACAGAGCTGGGGGAGACGGAGAGACAGAGCTGGGGGAGATGGAGAGAGAGCTGGGGGAGACGGAGAGACAGAGCTGGGGGAGACCGAGAGAGAGCTGGGGGAGATGGAGACAGAGCTGGGGGAGACGGAGAGAAAGGGATCAGAAAGAGAGGAGGGGAGGTTGGGGAAGGAGGTAGAGGAGAGGGGGGAGGTTGGGGAAGGAGGTAGAGGAGAGGGGGGAGGTTGGGGAAGGAGGTAGAGGAGAGGGGGGGGGGGGTTGGGGAAGGAGTCAGAGGAGAGGGAAGAAGGTACACCAACCTTGGCCAGGGTTTCAGAAGACACCTCATCATCAGGGACCCACAGCTTGGTTGTCTTCTTACCTGGGATCTACACAACAACCACAGATCCACAATAAACAACAGAGAATGTTAAAGCCAGGAACACTGTGTCTTGTCTTTTGATTTGAGTGGAGAGGCCAAGTGTTCTGTGTGTTTCAGTATTTGTCTGCCTACATGTGTGTCTGTAGGTGTCTGTCTGTATGTGTGTGTCTGTATGTTTCTGCCTGCGTGCATGTGTGTGTGTGTGTGCGCGCACGTGTGTGTGTGTGTGTGTGTGTGTGTACCCACCCTGTCGCTCATGAGCAGGTCCTTGACTATGAAGTTGGCCACCAGTGATTTGAGTGGAGCGGCAAACTGTTCTGGGGCCAGCAGAGCCAGGTGACCCAGAGTGGTGAGAGGCGTTATCAGCTGATCCAGGTCCTCAAGGTCCAAGCCTTTATGCAGCGGCTGGGAGAGAGAGACGATATTTAGCCATTTACTTTAGCATCTGTTTACGTGTGTAGAACTTCAAGGGCCGGTTTCCCAGGCACAGATTAAGCCTCGCCCTGGACTAAAAAGCACTTTCAATGGAGATTCACTATTCAGAACACTTTATCGTCATGGACTAGGCTCTTCCGGTTAGAATATCATATTTCATAAGATAACATTTGTATAATATTTGATTAAATGATTATTTGATTAATTGATAGATAGATAGACAGGAAAGAGGGCTGAAGAAGCGTAGATATTAGCAGCAAATGATACATCGTATAGGCAGACTGGTCCTCACCTCGAAGATCTGAGCGAAGTGTGTGTCTCTGTGTGTGAACATGGCGTGGATACAGTGGATGGCGTACTTGGCCTGACGAGGGGGTCCTCTCTTAGCTTTGGTCTGCAGTACAGGCAGCAGAACACTAGGGGGAGAAGAGGAGAGCATCAAAAAGGCAGGTCCCCCACTGTTACAAACCAACTGCAAGGCTAGAATTATGGGGAAATAATGTCTACAGTTGTGGTCAAATGTTTTGAGAATGACACAAGTATTGGTCTTCACAAGGTTCGCTGCTTCAGTGTTTTTAGATATTTTTGTCAGATGTTATTATGGTATACTGAAGTATAATTACAAGCATTCCTTAAGTGTCAAAGGCTTTTATTGACAATTACATTAAGTTTATGCAAAGAGTCAATATTTGCAGTGTTGACCCTTCTTTTTCAAGACCTCTGCAATCCGCCCTGGCATGCTGTCAATTAACTTCTGGGCCACATCCTGACTGATGGCAGGCCATTCTTGCATAATCAATGCTTGGAGTTTGTCAGAATTTGTGGGGTTTTGTTTGTCCACCCGCCTCGTGAGGATCAACCACAAGTTCTCAATGGGATTAAGGTTTGGGGAGTTTCCTGGCCATGGACCCGAAATGTCGATGTTTTGTTCCCCGAGCCACTTAGTTATCACTTTTGCATTATGGCAAGGTGCTCCATCTTGCTGGAAAAGGCATTGTTCGTCACCAAACTGTTCTTGGATGGTTGGGAGAAGTTGCTCTGTGAGGATGTGTTGGTACCATTCTTTATTCATGGCTGTGTTCTTAGGCAAAATTGTGAGTGAGCCCACTCCCTTGGCTGAGAAGCAACCCCACACATGAATGGTCTCAGGATGCTTTACTGTTGGCATGACACAGGACTGATGGTAGCGCTCACCTTGTCTTCTCCGGACAAGCTTTTTTCCGGATGCCCCAAACAATCGGAAAGGGGATTCATCAGAGAAAATGACTTTACCCCAGTCCTCAGCAGTCCAATCCCTGTACCTTTTTCAGAATATCAGTCTGTCCCTGATGTTTTTCCTGGAGAGAAGTGGCTTCCTCGCTGCCCTTCTTGACACCAGGCCATCCTCCAAAAGTATTCGCCTCACTGTGCGTGCAGATGCACTCACACCTGCCTGCTGTCATTCCTGAGCAAGCTCTGCACTGGTGGTGCCCCGATCCCGCAGCTGAATCAACTTTAGGAGACGGTCCTGGCGCTTGCTGGATTTTCTTGGGCGCCCTGAAGCCTTCTTCACAACAATTGAACATCTCTCCTTGAAGTTCTTGATGATCCGATAAATGGTTGATTTAGGTGCAATCTTACTAGCAGCAATATCCTTGCCTGAGAAGCCCTTTTTGTGCAAAGCAATGATGACGGCACGTGTTTTCTTGCAGGTAACCATGGTTAAAAGAGGAAGAACAATGATTTCAAGCACCACCCTCCTTTTAAAGCTTCCAGTCTGTTATTCTAACTCAATCAGCATGACAGAGTGATCTCCAGCCTTGTCCTCGTCAACACTCTCACCTGTGTTAACGAGAGAATTACTGACATGACGTCAGCTGGTCCTTTTGTGGCAGGGCTGAAATGCAGTGGAAATGTTTTGTTGGGGAGTAAGTTCATTTTCATGGCAAAGAGGGACTTTGCAATTAATTGCAATTCATCTGATCACTCTTCATGACATTCTGGTGTATATGCAAATTGCCATCATAAAAACTGAGGCAGCAGACATTGTGAAAATTAATATTTGTGTCATTCTCAAAACTTTTGACCACGACTGTAGACACTTTTTTTCCCAGGGGAGATGAAGTTTATGACTGGGTTGTGGGACAGTGGATGGGCTATTCCATTTGGATAGTTCAAATGGAACTGTTAACAGGCATTACCCAGGGAATGTGGTGAATACCTCCCGGCTATCAACCAATCAGCATCCAGGATGCAAACAACCAGTTATATAATAAAAATGTATCCACTAGAAGGCTGTTTTTTTTGTTTTGTTTTCATACTACAACAGCTTGTTCATCGGGATGCAATGTCCAAAAAGCTCCAAGACTTTCTACCCACTGCAGGAAACATTAGCAGACTCATTACGTTATAATCTATAGAAAGACGTGACTAATCCCAGAGACTGCAGTCTTATAATAACGCCATGGTTACACAACCAAAGAGCTTAACACTTTATGGGTAAACATTTTTATAGATCAAGAAATGGTCAACGATAAAAAGGTAGTTTGATGAACTCACGACTTGGTGTGAGGAATGTATGTAGGTGTGTGTGTGCGTGCGTGCGTGCGCGCGCGCGTCTGTGTATGTTGGGACGTATATGCGCGTGCACATCTATGTGAGTGTACGTGCGCACGTCCACCACTGTGCAACACAAACATTTCACATTAAAACTCACGACTTGATGTGAGGGAAGCTCTCCTCCATCTTGCTGCCTGTGTTTTTAAAGATCTGCAGCGCAGCCTCGGCCACCTTCTCATCATCCATCTTCAGACAGCCCAGCAGGGACTCAAACGTCTCCGCAGAGTGGAAGGACACCGGGTGGGTGAACGACAGGACCTGGAGGGAGGGGGGAGGAGAGAGAGGGTGAATGACAACAGAGAGAGAGAAAGCACAGGTAGCAAGAGAGGAGAAAAGGAGAAAGGAAGCGAAAGAGAGAGAGTGAGGGGGGAGAGAGAGAGAGAGGGGGAGAGGGAGGGAGAGAAAGAGAGGGGAGAGAAAGAGAGTGGGGAGAGAGAGTGAGGGGGGACAGAGAGAGAGTGAGGGGGGACAGAGAGAGAGTCAGGGGGGACAGAGAGAGAGGAGAGAAAGAGAGGGAAGAGAAAGAGAGCGCAAGAGTGAGGGGGAGAGAAAGAGAGTGGGGGGGAGAGAAAGAGAGAGGGGGGGGAGAGTGAGGGGGGACAGAGGGAGAGTGAGGGGGGACAGAGAGAGCAAGTGAAGGGGGGAGCACGCAAGTGAAGGGGGGGAGAGAGAGAGTGAGGGGGGAGAGAGCAAGTGAAGGGGGAGAGAGAGCAAGTGAAGGGGGGGAGAGAGAGAGATACCTTGAGTAGCTCTAGTCCTGCCCTGATGGCCTGTTCAGTAGGAACTCCCTCATCATCATCATCAGCTGTTCCATCTATCGACTTGTTCACCTGCTTTACCAGAGCACTGGGAGAGAGAGGGATGGAGGGAAGGAGAGGGAGGTAGAGAGAGGGATGGAGGGAGGGAGAGGGAGGGACAGAGATAAAGAGTCAGAGAAAGACAGGGTTGAAAAGAGAGTGGGGGAGAGAGCGAAAACACAACGTAAGCAAATCATAGATTATCAGTCACCTTATGTGTGTAAGTGTGTGTGTGTTAGTGTGTGTGTGTTAGTGTGTGTGTGTTAGTGTGTGTGTGTTAGTGTGTGTGTGTGTGTTTGTTACCTGATAGACTCTGTGTCGATGTGTACAGGAGCGATTCTTTCCAGAAGGAACTTGACCATCTCTAAGAAGGGGTTACTGGGCTGTTTAGGGCTGCCTAGCTTCTTAGTGATGTCTCTCTGGAGGGGAGAGACGCACCAAGGTTTCCGTTAGGAACATGTGGCCGCAGACATCTGACCAGCAGCATTTTAAATTTACCGGACATTTTGAGAAATGTACTGGACCCATATTCATTGGGCGCGTAACCTGATTAGGGCGTCCACCCACGGTGCTCAGAATGACAGAAATCACATTTAGTTCATGGCAACTCGTCTTCACAGAACATGCAAGGCCAGGATGCAACGACGTGCGGCCCCTTCTTACCGAATTCCGATGGCCACACACATTTTTCCTCAGCCAACAAGACGAGTAACGAACAGCAAAATCACTACCCTTGGTCAATCTACTATCCCCCACAGTAGAAAAGGGTACCTATTCTATTGGTCAACTTGTCAAGAAAGAAATACAACTATTCCAAAACAGACTCTGGGTCAGTTGTGGGACGATAGATCCTAAACTCATCCAACCAATAGGCCTCGGCTACATAAAGAAAACGTTTAAAAGCAACGAGTCAGATGCAACAGATCAGAACGTTTAGCTTTAAATGCTGATAAACTATTATTTATTCCCATTATAAGGGCAGCAACGCGGACAAGGCAGTAAGCTACGCGCAAATGTTCTTTCCATAACGCAATTAGCGGGAAAATACTTGTCAAAAGTGAGAGGTTTCATGCGACATAGATCAAAATATCCGTTAGATATTTAGAAAGAGTGGAGATCTAAAGATGCAACAACTAGCATGGGGTTGCTAATATGACTAGGATTGTGCCTTTGGCTACTGGACAATGAAAGAAAGTTGATGAAACTAATTGCCTCCCCAGACATGGTCTGATTTTGGCTCGGCTACTTTGAAGCATGGTAAGACATGCCTCATAATACGTAGTAAAATGTTCAGGTTTCCAACAATTAAAAGTATACGTTTCCAAAAATGTCTCCAGCTCATTGCAAAGTGGTGTGTGACGCGCTGATGAAGCCCGCCATCCGTTGCATCTGCTGTTTGAGATGCTGTAGCAGCTGCTGACAGATTTTCTGCTCCAAGACTCTGTATTTGTGAGCCGTGATAAGATACATAACAAATATACACACGCGCACCAATTTAAATCCGCTACATTACGCAGATTATCCTACAGAGCGATAAGCATGACCGGTCAAATGGATTTCCATCGACTGGTGTTTAATAAATAGGCTGAAAAGCATTATTTCACAATAGGATTGTTATTCTTCTTCTCCCGGACAAATGACCGGTGGCAATTTTCTTTATCGGCTTTTCAAAAAATAAATAATATCGGCCAAAAGGTCAGCTGCCGGAAAACCCTGGCACACACACACACATCAGAATAACAGGCTGTTTAGGAATGCCTAGCTTCTTAGTGACGTCTCTCTCCTGTGTAGCTAGGAGGGATAATGATTAAGTAATGGGGGTCCTGGGTGGCGCAGCGATCTAAGGCACCGCAGTGCCGAGGCGCCACTACAGCCTGGGGTTCGATCCCAACCGGCCGTGACCAGGAGCCCCGTAGGACGCAGCACAATTGGCCCAGCGCCGCCCCGGGGTAGGGGACGGTTTGGCCAGGGGGGCTTTCCTTGGCGCTCTAGCGACTCCTTGTGACAGGGCCGGGTGTCTGTAAACTGACTCCGGTCGTCAGTCTAACGGTGTTTCCTCCGACACGATGCTTGTTGCCTGAACCACCCTGAACACCCCTGTTAGGGCCTGGTTAGTACCGGGACAGGAGATCGCCTGGGAATACCAGGAGCCGTAAACTCAAAAAAATAAAGTAAAGGATAAGTAATAAAAACATATATGCAATCGTACACAAACACACACTCTCTCTAACCCTCTCTACTCACCACACAGACTTGGGCCTGTTTGCAGGAGCAGGCCGGTGAGACCAGGGTCTCTAGTTGGTTTCTAATCCGCTCATCATCCTCCAGGACCTGGGCTAGCTTTTTCACAAAGTCCTGGGCCTTGCCGGGGTCTGGAAGGTTCCCTGGAGATACACACAGGGGGGGTGGGGGGGGGTTAGTGTGTGGAAGGGGGAGAGAGTGTGTGGAAGGGGGAGAGAGTGTGTGGAAGGGGGAGAGAGTGTGTGGAGGGGGGAGAGAGTGTGTGGAGGGGGGAGAGAGTGTGTGTGCATTCTGTCCCAATAGAATAATCCTTTTTGAGTTCCATGCAGAACCCTTTTGGGTTCCATGTACAACTTTCAGTGGAAAAGGTCCTACATGGAACCAAAAAGGTTTCGTAAAATGGTTGTGTGTGTGTGTGTGTGTGTGTGGGGGGGGGGGGGGGGGTTGAGTGAAGTTGACTTACTCGTAATCACCATAACCTTGGCAAACACAGCCTTGCTACCCGCATCAGACTGAAAAAAACACACACAATATTTAGTGTTACAATCCATTACAGTAGCAGTCTTAAAGTAGAGTATATACACTGCTCAAAAACATAAAGGGAACACTTAAAACAACACATCCTAGATCTGAATGAATGAAATAATCTTATTAAATACTTTTTTTCTTTACATAGTTGAATGTGCTGACAACAAAATCACACAAAAATTATCAATAGAAATCTCATTTATCAACCCATGGAGGTCTGGATTTGGAGTCACCCTCAAAATTAAAGTGGAAAACCACACTACAGGCTGATCCAACTTTGATGTAATGTCCTTAAAACAAGTCAAAATGAGGCTCAGTAGTGTGTGTGGCCTCCACGTGCCTGTATGACCTCCCTTTAACGCCTGGGCATGCTCCTGATGAGGTGGCGGATGGTCTCCTAAGGGATCTCCTCCCAGACCTGGACTAAAGCATCCGCCAACTCCTGGACAGTCTGTGGTGCAACGTGGCGTTGGTAGATGGAGCGAGACATGATGTCCCAGATGTGCTCAATTGGATTTAGGTCTGGGGAACGGGCGGGCCAGTCCATAGCATCAATGCCTTCCTCTTGCAGGAACTGCTGACACACTCCAGCCACATGAGGTCTAGCATTGTCTTGCATTAGGAGGAACCCCTTTCCACAAGGGGTCTGAGGATCTCATCTCGGTACTTAATGGCAGTCAGGCTACCTCTGGCGAGCACATGGAGGGCTGTGCGGCCCCCCAAAGAAATGCCACCCCACACCATGACTGACCCACCGCCAAACCGGTCATGCTGGAGGATGTTGCAGGCAGCAGAACGTTCTCCACAGCGTCTCCAGACTCTGTCACGTCTGTCACATGTGCTCAGTGTGAACCTGCTTTCATCTGTGAAGAGCACAGGGCGCCAGTGGTGAATTTGCCAATCTTGGTGTTCTCTGGCAAATGCCAAACGTCCTGCACGGTGTTGGGCTGTAAGCACAACTCCCACCTGTGGACGTCGGGCCCTCATACCACCCTCATGGAGTCTGTTTCTGACCGTTTGAGCAGACACATGCACATTTGTGGCCTGCTGGAGGTCATTTTGCAGGGCTCTGGCAGTGCTCCTCCTGCTCCTCCTTGCACAAAGGCGGAGGTAGCGGTCCTGCTGCTGGGTTGTTGCCCTCCTACGGCCTCCTCCACGTCTCCTGATGTACTGCCCTGTCTCCTGGTAGCGCCTCCATGATCTGGACACTACGCTGACAGACACAGCAAACCTTCTTGCCACAGCTCGCATTGATGTGCCATCCTGGATGAGCTGCACTACCTGAGCCACTTGTGTGGGTTGTAGACTCCGTCTCATGCTACCACTAGAGTGAAAGCACCGCCGGCATTCAAAAGTAACCAAAACATCAGCCAGGAAGCATAGGAACTGAGAAGTGGTCTGTGATCACCAACTGCAGAACCACTTCTTTATTGGGGGTGTCTTGCTAATTGCCTATCATTTCCACCTGTTGTCTATTCCATTTGCACAACAGCATGTGAAATGTATTGTCAATCAGTGTTGCTTCCTAAGTGGACAGTTTGATTTCACAGAAGTGTGATTGACTTGGAGTTACATTGTGTTGTTTAAGTGTTCCCTTTATTTTTTTGAGCAGTATATCTCAACATTCAACACTAGTAGCAATTGATTAGCAGTACCTTGGGCTGTTTGACCAGGTCCAGGAGATCTTTGACGTGGTGTCTCAACATGTTCTGACACTTCCACATCTCATTCAGAGCCCTGTGGGGGGGGGGGGGGGGGTGGGGGCAAGAAAGAGGGGGGGAGAGAGAGAGAATGCTACACTATATATACACAAAAGTATGTGCACACCCTTTCAAATTAATGGATTCAGCTATTTCAGCCACACCCGTTGCTGACAGGTGTATAACATCGAGTTAACAGCCATGCAATCTCCATAGACATTGGCAGTAGAATGGCCTTACTGAAGAGCTCAGTGACTTTCAACGTGGCACCGTCATAGGATGCCTCCTTTCCAACAAGTCAGTTTGTCAAATTTCTGCACTGCTAGAGCTGCCCCGGTCAACTGTTATGTGCTGTTATTGTGAAGTGGAAATGTCCAGGAGAAACAACAGCTCAGCCACGAAGTGGTAGGCCACACAAGCTCACAGAACGGGACCACCGAGTGCTAAAGCGCGTAAAAATAATCTGTCCTCGGTTGTAATACTCACTACTGAGTTCCAAACTGCCTCTGGAAGCAACGTCAGCACAAGAACTGTCCGTCGGGAGTTTCATGAAATGGGTTTCCATGGCCGAGCAGCCGCACACAACCCTAAGATCACCATGCGCAATGCCAAGCATCGGCTGGAGTGGTGTAAAGCTCTCCGCTATTGGACTCTGGAGCAGTGGAAAAAGCGTTCTCTGGAGTGATGAATCACGCTTCACCATGTGGCAGTCCGACGCAGAAATCTGGGTTTGGCGGATGCCAGGAGAACACTACATGCCCAAATGCATAGTGCCAACTATAAAGTTTGGTGGAGGAGGAATAATGGTCTGGGGCTGTTTTTCATGGTTCAGGATAGGCCCCTTAGTTCCAGTGAAGGGAATTCTTAACACTACAGCATACAATGACATTCTAGACAATTCTGTGCTTCCAACTTTGTGGCAACAGTTTGGGGAAGGCCCTTTCCTGTTTCAGCATGACAATGGCCCGCGCACAAAGCGAGGTCCATACAGAAATGGCTTGTCGAGATCTGTGTGGAAGAACTTGACTGGCCTGCACAGAGCTCTGACCTCAATCCCATGGAAGCAAGTCCATGCACTAATGTTCCAACATCTAGTGGAAAGCCTTCCCAGAAGAGTGGAGGCTGTTATAGCAGCAAAAGGGGGAACCAACTCCATATCAATGCCCATGATTTTGGAATGGGATGTTCGACGAGCATTTCGTCATGTAGTGTATTTCTTGGATGTCATAGACTGCATCTAAAAGGTTAAATGTATCCAGCCCCATCCCAGCTGAATACCACATTAAGTGGTGGGGGGAACATTGTTGTTATCCCAGACTGTATAGCTTTAACCATAAGACCAGAGGGGTATAGTAACTAGCGGGACAGAGGAGTTAGAGCAAGCTCATTATTTTGAAATGAGATGTTCGACGAGCAGGTGTCCACATACTTTTGGTAATGTAGTGTATTAGAACATACATGAAGTTGGACACACAGAAGCTCTGCTAAATCACGAGGGGGCAGTAGCAGCAGTACATTACAGTAGCATTGGTTAGGTATGGAGGGAACTGGAGTCAGAAACTCAGCTGACTAAAGCAGGTGGGGGCAGCAGCATTAGCAGGCCCGTGACGGTAATGGAAGGTTAGGGTTATTTGTCAGGCAAAATGTCCACGGTCACCGTTATAACCGTTCAAAAGGTCTGATTCTCTCCTCTCCCGTCTGCTGCATCACCTTGTGTTCCTCTGCCTAGCAACCACGGTCAACAACTACCCCAGCGGTCATGCCGTTGTAGTTAGCTACACACACTAGACATTCGCTAGCCTAGCATGGATCTCAAATTCATCAACATTGTCCACACTCACCAAGAAGGACATTTGGTAGTTCATCTCTGCAGAGATGGTGGATTTCACCATAATTTTAGCATCTTTACAAACCGGATCAAATGTATAGCCAGACCACTATGCATTGTAGGCTACAGATACAGATCATGCTATAAATATTTTCTAAAAATGTATGTATTAGAACAGTTATGAGGTTGTTGTTTTTTTACGGTCATCCATAAATCGGCGGTTACACATGGTTACCGTAAAACTTAAATTAAATGCAGTCTCAAATAGCCACTTGTCCCTTTTAATAGCCAGGAAAATAGCACACATTTCAGCAAACAAACACCAGTTTCAAATAAATGCCTGGTCTAAATTAATTGTTTACGAGGTTACCATGAATTACTGTGAATTGTTTGAGGTTTAATGTTTGATTTGTTACATTAAATAATTCAGTAATGACTTGAAAGAATTATGGCAATCATTAGTTTTTATTGCCAGTAAGAAACTGCTAGCCATTGGCTGCTAACAGCTGAGAACTGCTAGCCATTGGCTGCTAACAGCTGAGAACTGCTAGCCATTGGCTGCTAACAGCTGAACTGCTAGCTAACTGGCAAACACAAAAGCAGTCAACAACTTTGGGAGTAGAGACCCCCAGAAATCATCCGATCGCCTTCTAGTGGTGACAGTAAGGACTGTCGAAAATGCACAGTCAAAGAGGAGAATAATTATTTATTTATTCCCCAAATTGAGGCATACTAAGAAAAATTAAACACGACAGTGTGTAAATGATAACACATTATAGTGCAGGAAATGAAGAAGTTGATTTAAATGCTGGAAGTGAATGATGATATTAAACAATTAATTTAGCAAAATCTGTGTGGATTAAGGAAATAGACGCCTGGCTGAAATAGAAGCCTGTCTCTAAAAAGCGCCTGTTGTGTTCAGTAATTGAAGCAAATAAACGCCCGGGCTATTAATATAATTTTTACAGTATACAATTACTGTGCCAGCCCTAAGCAGCAGTATTTTACAGTAGCAGAAGTTCATTACAGTAGCATTGATTAGGTATGGAGGGAGATGAAAGGTAGGGAGGGAGAAACGGTTGACTTACTTGACAGCGTTAGTGTCCAGGGTAGCATAGAGATAGTACAAACACTTCATCCTTTCCGTGGTCTCCAGGTTGTGAGGTACCATGTACTGGGCAAAGATACGCTCTACCAACAACCTGACAGACAGAGGAGAGAGAGAAAGGGAGGAGAGAGGAGGGAGAGGATGTGAGGAGAGAGAAACGGAGGAGAGGATGTGAGGAGAGGGAGGGAGAGAGGGAGGGATAGAGGAGAGAGGGATGTGAGGAGAGGGGAAGGAGGATAGGGAGGCGAGAGGAGGTGGAGGATGTGAGGAGAGAGGAGGGAGAGGATGTGAGGAGAGAGGAGGGAGAGAAAGGGAGCAGGGAGAGGATGTGAGGAGAGAGAGAAAAGGAGGAGAGAGGAGGTAGAGGATGTGAGGAGGGAGAGGATGTGAGGAGGAAGAGGATGTGAGGAGGGAGAAGATGTGAGGAGGGAGAGGATGTGAGGAGGGAGAAGATGTGAGGAGGGAGAGGATGTGAGGAGGGAGAGGATGTGAGGAGGGAGAGGATGTGAGGAGAGAGAGAAACGGAGGAGAGAATGTGAGGAGAGAGAGAAACGGAGGAGAGAGTAGGGAGAGGATGTGAGGAGAGAGGAGGGAGAGAAAAGGTTAGAAAGAGGAGGGGAGCGAGAGGGAGTTAACACATTACAGGGGTGAATATACAGTGGGGAGAACAAGTATTTGATACGCTGCCGATTTTGCAGGTTTTCCTACTTACAAAGCATGTAGAGGTCTGTAATTTTTATCATAGGTACACTTCAACTATGAGAGACGGAATCTAAAACAAAAATCCAGAAAATCACAGTGTATGATTTTTAAGTAATTAATTTGCATTTTATTGCATGACATAAGTATTTGATCACCTACCAACCATTAAGAATTCCGGCTCTCACAGACCTGTTAGTTTTTCTTTAAGAAGCCCTCCTGTTCTCCACTCATTACCTGTATTAACTGCACCTGTTTGAACTCATTACCTGTATAAAAGACACCTGTCCACACACTCAATCAAACAGACTCCAACCTCTCCACAATGGCCAAGACCAGAGAGCTGTGTAAGGACATTAGGGATAAATTGTGGCTGGGATGGGCTACAGGACAATAGGCAAGCAGCTTGGTGAGAAGGCAACAAGTGTTGGCGCAATTATTAGAAAATGGAAGAAGTTCAAGATGACGATCAATCACCCTCGGTCTGGGGCTCCATGCAAGATCTCACCTCGTGGGGCATCAATGATCATGAGGAAGGTGAGGGATCAGCCCAGAACTACACGGCAGGACCTGGTCAATGACCTGAAGAGAGCTGGGACCACAGTCTCAAAGAAAACCATTAGTAACACACTACGCCGTCATGGATTAAAATCCTGCAGCGCACGCAAGGTCCCCCTGCTCAAGCCAGTGCATGTCCAGGCTTGTCTGAAGTTTGCCAATGACCATCTGGATGATCCAGAGGAGGAATGGGAGAAGGTCATGTGGTCTGATGAGACAAAAATAGAGCTTTTTGGTCTAAACTCCACTCGCCGTGTTTGGAGGAAGAAGAAGGATGAGTACAACCCCAAAAACACCATCCCAACCGTGAAGCATGGTGGAAACATCATTCTTTGGGGATGCTTTTCTGCAAAGGGGACAGGACGACTGCACCGTATTGAGGGGTGGATGGATGGGGCCATGTATCGCGAGATCTTGGCCAACAACCTCCTTCCCTCAGTAAGAGCATTGAAGATGGGTCGTGGCTGGGTCTTCCAGCATGACAACGACCCGAAACACAGCCAGGGCAACTAAGGAGTGGCTCCGTAAGAAGCATCTCAAGGTCCTGGAGTGGCCTAGCCAGTCTCCAGACCTGAATCCAATAGAAAATCTTTGGAGGGAGCTGAAAGTCCTTATTGCCCAGCGACAGCCCCGAAACCTGAAGGATCTGGAGAAGGTCTGTATGGAGGAGTAGGCCAAAATCACTGCCGCAGTGTGTGCAAACCTGGTCAAGACCTACAGGAAACGTATGATCTCTGTAATTGCAAACAAAGGTTTCTGTACCAAATATTAAGTTCTGCTTTTCTGATGTATCAAGTACTTATGTCATGCAATAAAATGCAAATTAATTACTTAAATATCATACAATGTGATTTTCTGGATTTTTGTTTTAGATTCCGTCTCTCACAGTTGAAGTCTACCTATGATCAAAATTACAGACCTCTACATGCTTTGTAAGTAGGAAAACCTGCAAAATCGGCAGTGTATCAAATACTTGTTCTCCCCACTGTATATATACAGTGGGGAAAAAAAGTATTTAGTCAGCCACCAATTGTGCAAGTTCTCCCACTTAAAAAGATGAGAGAGGCCTGTAATTTTCATCATAGGTACACGTCAACTATGACAGATGAAATGAGGAAAAAAATCCAGAAAATCACATTGTAGGATTTTTAATGAATTTATTAGCAAATTATGGTGGAAAATAAGTATTTGGTCAATAACAAAAGTTTGTCAATACTTTGTTATATACCCTTTGTTGGCAATGACACAGGTCAAACGTTTTCTGTAAGTCTTCACAAGGTTTTCACACACTGTTGCTGGTATTTTGGTCCATTCCTCCATGCAGATCTCCTCTAGAGCAGTGATGTTTTGGGGCTGTCGCTGGGCAACACGGACTTTCAACTCCCTCCAAAGATTTTCTATGGGGTTGAGATCTGGATCTGGAGTTCTTTGGATGCAACTCAGCATTCTTTGTCCTCCAAACACGACGAGTTGAGTTTTTACCAAAATTTTGGTTTCATCTGACCATATGACATTCTCCCAATCCTCTTCTGGATCATCCAAATGCACTCTAGCAAACTTCAGACGGGCCTGGACATGTACTGGCTTAAGCAGGGGGACATGTCTGGCACTGCAGGATTTGAGTCCCTGGCGGCGTAGTGTGATACTGATGGTAGGCTTTGTTACTTTGGTCCCAGCTCTCTGCAGGTCATTCACTAGGTCCCCCCGTGTGGTTCTGGGATTTTTGCTCACCGTTCTTGTGATCATTTTGACCCCACGGGGTGAGATCTTGCGTGGAGCCCCAGATCGAGGGAGATTATCAGTGGTCTTGTATGTCTTCCATTTCCTAATAATTGCTCCCACAGTTGATTTCTTCAAACCAAGCTGCTTACGTATTGCAGATTCAGTCTTCCCAGCCTGGTGCAGGTCTACAATTTTGTTTCTGGTGTCCTTTGACAGCTCTTTGGTCTTGGCCATAGTGGAGTTTGGAGTGTGACTGTTTGAGGTTGTGAACAGGTGTCTTTTATACTGATAACAAGTTCAAACAGGTGGCATTAATACAGGTAACGAGTGGAGGACAGAGGAGCCTCTTAAAGAAGAAGTTACAGGTCTGTGAGAGCCAGAAATCTTGCTTGTTTGTAGGTGACCAAATACTTATTTTCCACCATAATTTGCAAATAAATTCATTAAAAATCCTACAATGTGATTTTCTGGATTTTTTTCTTCTCAATTTGTCTGTCATAGTTGACGTGTACCTATGATGAAAATTACAGGCCTCTCTCATCTTTTTAAGTGGGAGAACCTGCACAATTGGTGGCTGACTAAATACTTGTTCTCCCCACTGTGTGTGTGTGTGTGTGTATATATATATATATATATATAGAGCTTCATTTAATTTCTCAGTCTCAATCCACATCCCTCTGACACCGCCTCTGGATAGTGTCTCTCACCAACTCTCTCTCCAGCTTTATATTCTACTAGTCCTTTCTCTCTCTCTTCTCTCAGCAGTCTGAGTCTCTAGGAGTCATCATTTCTCATTACACTAATTTAACAGGATTATCTTCTTACATCTGCCAGCGCGCGCACACACACACACACACACACACACACACACACACACACACACACACACACACACACACACACACACACACACACACACACACACACACACACACACACACACACACACACACACACACACACACACACACACACTCTGTCCTTCTGTCCTGCCTCCTCTCCTGTAATCTAACGCTTCTTTCCATTTGTACACAGACTTGTCGTTGACGCTCTGGACTTCCTTTCACACACACACACATCCCCCCCTGCCGTAGATGCTGTTCAGGCAGTAGATGTGTGGTAGTTTATCTTACACACACCGTGACACACAGCGTCACACACCCTCCTACCTGTCGTCGATGCTGTTCTGGTAGTAGATGTGTAGTAGTTTATCTTTGATCCAGGAGATCTGATTGGCTGCCTCCTTGCCCCCCTCTCCCTGGAGAGAGTACTTCTTATAGATCTGAGCCAGACCCATCATGGCCTCCTTACGCACACGCCACTATGGAGAGAGAGAGAGAGAGAGAGAAGGTGGAGGGGGGAGAGGAGAGAGAGAGAAGGTGGAGGGGGGAGAGGAGAGAGAGAGAAGGTGGAGGGGGGAGAGGGGAGAGAGAGAGAGAGGGGGAAGGTGGAGGGGGGGAGAGGGAGAGACTGAGACAGCACAACGTTGACCACTAGAAGTTCACAACAACCCATACTAATCCATTCTTTCCTCAACACACACACTCCTACTCCTACCCTCTTGTCCAGCGTCCTCTCCTTGACAAAGTTCAGCAGGGCGTCGTTGACCAGAGCCAGGTCCTTTTTGGCTGCAGTTACTATGGAGACGATGACGTCATGACGGATGGCCTCCTCTGGGTCATGTGACCTGACCTTCAGGAATTCTGGGAAACGTAAGAGGACCAGATAAAGGGTCAGATTGACTCCCGATCAATACCTGAACGCCTCACATGATTGACTGATCAATTGATTGATTGACTGACTGGTTGGTTGCTAGATTGATCAACAGTTACCAGTCTTTTGCCAGGTCAGGCTGACCAAAGATAACATTGATTGATTTACTGATTGACATGTGATAGTTACCTATGAGGTCCTTGGCCAGGTCAGGGTGACCAATGATAATATTGATTGCTTGATCGATTAATTGACTGACTGATTGCTTGCTTAATTAATCAATCAATATGTGTCCTACCTGTGAGGTCCTTGGCCAGGTCTGGGTGGTTCATGAGGCAGTGGGAGGCAAACTTGACACACTCCAGCCTGATGGGCACGTGGATATCATTGAACCTGACAGACACAAACAACAACCACTTCAAAACAATTACCTTAGGAGCCTGACAATATATGCATCTGTAACACACACACATAGCTATGTCTTACTATACTTGTGAGAACTTTCTGGGGACCAACGATTGATTCCCATTCAAAATCCTATTTTCCCTAAAAACCTAACCATAACGCCTAACCCTAAACTCTACTTTTAACCCCAACCCTAATTCTAACCCTAAACCTAAAATAGCCTTT
>NC_140011.1:43000816-43100816 GCF_964263955.1 Coregonus lavaretus | reverse complement strand
GCTGATTTACAGTCTCAGACAGTAGGAGTCTCACAGTATTACCGAGCATTGAGACAGGCTGATTTACAGTATCAGAGACAGATTAGCCAACCCTCCAGCCAGCAGGCTACCACACACACTCTAAGGCTAAATACAACAGTGTGTGTGTGTGCATTGTATGAATAAGTAGCGTCCGGCAGATCTGTGAGACAGTCCAAGTTTTAGGTGTGTGTGTAGCGCATGCGTGTGTGTGTAGTGCGTGTATCTTGTGAGTGTGACTGTGTGCGTGCGCCCGTGTGTGTGCGTGCGTGTGTGTGCGTGCGTGCGCCTGTGTGTGTGTGTGTTTTTGTATTCAGTCTGTGTGTGTGTGTACCTTGTGTGCGGGCACCAGGTTGACCAGCACCGTGTCCAGTAGTTCTTGTGACACGCTGTCTCCCTCACAGACGATAGAACTCATCAGATCCACCATGTGCATGTGCACCTTTTGGTTGTGCCCGTTGCTATGGAAACAGGAGTCAAGTAAATCACATTTTTGTAGCTATAACACTTTCCATAAAAACACAGATCTTTACAATAACCAGATTATTAGGTACACCAATCTAGTACCGGGTCGGACCCCCCTTTGCCTCCAGAACAGCCAGAATGATTCAGGGAATGGATTCTACAAGGTGTGGCGTTCAAACGTTGCTCAATTGGTATCAAGGGACCTAAAGTGTGCCGGGAAAACATTCCATACACCATTACACCACCGCCACCAGCCTGTAACATTGACACCAGCCTGTAACATTGACACCAGGCGGTAACGTTGACACCAGGCGGTAACGTTGACACCAGGCGGTAACGTTGACACCAGCCTGTAACGTTGACACCAGGCGGTAACGTTGACACCAGGCGGTAACGTTGACACCAGGCGGTAACTTTGACACCAGACGGTAACGTTGACACTAGGCGGTAACGTTGACACCAGGCGGTAACGTTGACACCAGGCGGTAACTTTGACACCAGACGGTAACGTTGACACTAGGCGGTAACGTTGACACCAGGCAGTAACGTTGACACTAGGCGGTAACGTTGACACCAGGCAGTAACGTTGACACTAGGCGGTAACGTTGACACCAGGCAGGATGGGGCCATGGACTCATGCTGCTTACGCCAAATCCTGACTCTACCATCAGCATGACGCAACAGGAACCGGGATTCATCGGACCAGGCGATGTTTTTCCACTCCTCAGTTGTCCAGTGCTGGTGATGGCTCGCCCACTGGAGACGCTTCTTCTTGTTTTTAGCTGATAGGAGTGGAACCTGGTGTGGTCGTCTGCTGCAATAGCCCATCCGTGACAAGGATCGACGAGTTGTGCGTTCCGAGAAGCCGTTCTGCACACCCCTGTTGTACTGCGCTGTTATTTGTCTGATTGTGGCCCGCCTGTTAGCTTGCACCATTCTAGCCATTCTCCTTCGACCTCTCTCACCAACGAGTTGTTTTCGCCCACAGGACTGCTGCTGACTGGATGATTTTTGTTTGTCGCACCATTTTTTCGGTAATCCCTAGACGCTGTCGTGTGTAAAAAGCCAAACAGGCTGTTTCCTAGATACTGGCACCGACGATCATACCCCGCTCAGTCACTTAAATCACTAGTTTTACCCATTCGAACGTTTAAATCGAATAGTAACTGAATGCCTCGATGCCTGTGACTCACTGTCTGTAGGAGCCAACCATTTCCGTGAACGGGGTGTATCTAATAAACTGGCCACTGTATGTATCAAGCATCTGGGAGTGCTGATCTAGTATCAGGTCCCCCCCCCTGTCCATGTAATCTTATTCATTGTAACATAAAAAGGTCAAACTGATCCTAAATCAGCACTACTATTCTGAGACACTTGATACATACGGCCCTTGGCTTAAAACGGCAATTCCGCCACGTTTGAATTTTCTGTGGGGGAATTGAAATGGACCAACAAAAAAAAAAGTTGAAGTCGGAAGTTTACATACTCTTTGGTTGGAGTCATTAAAACTAATTTTTTTCAACCACTCCACACATTTTTTGTTAACAAACTATAGTTTTGGCAAGTCGGTTAGGACATCTACTTTCTGCATGACAAGTAATTCTTCCAACAATTTTTTACAGGCTCCTGAGTGGCGCAGCGGTCTAAGGCACTGCATCTCAGTGCTTGAGGCGTCACTACAGACTCCCTGGTTCGATTCCAGGCTGTATCACAACCGGCCGTGATTGGGAATCCCATAGGGCAGCGCACAATTGGCCCAGCGTCGTCCGGGTTTGGCCGGTGTAGGCCGTCATTGTAAATAAGAATTTGTTCTTAACGGACTTGCCAAGTTAAATAATTTAAAAAATACAGACAAATTATTTCACTTATAATTCACTGTATCACAATTCCAGTGGGTCAGAAGTTTACATACACTAAGTTGACTGTGACTTTAAAATGATTGGAAAATTCCAGAAAATGATGTCATGGCTTTAGAAGCTTCTGATAGGCTAATTGACATCATTTGAGTCAATTGGAGGTGTACCTGTGGATGTATTTCAAGGCCTACCTTCAACTCAGTGCCTCTTTGCTTGACATCATGGGAAAATGCTGCAGGAGGGACTGGTGGACTTCACAAAATAAATGGCATCATGAGGAAGGAAAATTATGTGGATGTATTGAAGCAACATCTCAAGACATCAGTCAGGAAGTTAAAGCTTGGTCGCAAATGGGTCTTCCAAATGAACAATGACCCCAAGCATACTTCCAAAGCTGTGGCAAAATGGCTTAAGGACAACAAAGTCAAGGTATTGGAGTGGCCATCACAAAGCCCTGACCTCAATCCTATAGAACATTTGTGGGCAGAACTGAAAAGGTGTGTGTGAGCAAGGAGGCCTACAAACCTGACTCAGTTACACCAGCTCTGTCAGGAGGAATGGGCCAAAATTCACCCAACTTATTGTGGGAAGCTTGTGGAAGGCTAACTGATACGTTTGACCCAAGTTACACAATTTAATGCTACCAAATACTAATTGAGTGTATGTAAACTTCTGACCCACTGGGAATGTGATGAAAGAAATAAAAGCTGAAATAAATAATTCTCTACTATTATTCTGACATTTCACATTCTTAAAATAAAGTGGTGATCCTAACTGACCTAAGACAGGGAATTTTTACTAGGATTAAATGTCATGAATGAAAAACTGAGTTTAAATGTATTTGGCTAAGGTGTATGTAAACTTCCGACTTCAACTGTACTTAATAAAAATGTGTTCAAGCAGTTTTAATGATTTGTTAATTTCATTTTACCCCCCACCCCCAAATTTTTTTATTTTTTATTTTGAGGATAACTAAAGAGATCAAATTTTTATTTTTATTGTAATAAATGTAGCAATGGATCATGATGAACGGATATCAAAACCGTCAGGCATATTTACAGTCAATGATCAGACCACCATCCCCTTTCTTAATGACAGAGGCTAATTTAGCAACATGCCATGCTTCCAGGTAGGTTACTGCTGGCGGGTTGGACACTATGCTCCACAATGCCTGCTAAAGTGGGTTAAAATGACAAATGATCAAATGCATTTAAATAAATGTTAAAACATTAAGCGTTGTTGAAACACTAATATGTTGGGTTCACTAAATGTGTTACATCAACTCATATTTAATAATATGATCAGTAAATCCAATACATTTTTATGGCTGTTATTAATTCCCTGAACTTACTTTAAGTTACATCTACTAATAATATTAAGTGTCTTCTTGTTGCCTTAATTATCTTTATAGTGTAGGATTAAAAAGTAGAAAAACTGTGATTTTCAAAACCTGGGTATTTTCTTGCTCCCCACGTCACCGCGAATCTCAGTGTTTGAAAAATCACTGTTTAACTTTTGATGATGTCATCGGGTAGAATTGTTTTACTTCATATTCTTTTCTACAAAAGCTCATTTCACATGTGACTCGTTTCAGGAAACTAGGCGTATGTCGCACGTCACTACATGTATTTGTTATCAAAATGCAGTTTTTTGGGGGGGCAGAAATGCCTTCTGGAACGTGAACTTTCATGAGCCTTAATAATAAGCTTGTATTCCATCCATAAATACGAAAATATGTTAAATTACACCTAGTTGGTTTAGCCATGGAAGAAGACAGGAACCTTCCCACTAGCCATGATTGGCTGAGATAAATGTATGGGCTGGACATTTCAGGACATGAGTTTGGATTGGTTTGCCATATAACGTGAGCTGTTCAGTATGTGTTGACAGTCCTTTCTACCGCGCCGTTTTTGAAAGATATAACGTTAGCCATCGAGAACTACAAACGTTTTGCTACTTTTCTCAACAACATTGATGCCCTGAATTTACCAGGCGTTATCGACAGATCAGTAGGAAAAAGTGAAGGGCTACTTTCTGCACATGCCACGGTCAGTGTGAACCGCCGTGACTTGACACAAAGCTGGCCAAACAAGATGTAGCTACAAACAAAACTGAGTTAAATGGTTCCAGTCTGCCGTGTATACGGGTAAGAGTCTAGATAAATTTTCCAGATAAGTTTCTAATTTTGTCATAAAGTCATTTTTATTGCAAGTTACAGCATACTGTGATCTGTGTAGTAATATTATTTGAAATCAGAAATCCATTTGCATTGCTAGATATAGCCTAATCTTATCTAGTTAACATTGAACCTACAGTGAGGGAAAAAAGTATTTGATCCCCTGCTGATTTTGTACGTTTGACCACTGACAAAGACATGATCAGTCTATAATTTTAATGGTAGGTTTATTTGAACAGTGAGAGACAGAATAACAACAAAAAAATCCAGAAAAACGCATGTAAAAAAATGTTATAAATTGATTTGCATTTTAATGAGGGAAATAAGTATTTGACCCCTCTGCAAAACATTACTTAGTACTTGGTGGCAAAACCCTCGTTGGCAATCACAGAGGTCAGACGTTTCTTGTAGTTGGCCACCAGGTTTGCACACATCTCAGGAGGGATTTTGTTCCACTCCTCTTTGCAGATCTTCTCCAAGTCATTAAGGTTTCGAGGCTGACATTTGGCAACTCGAACCTTCAGCTCCCTCCACAGATTTTCTATGTGATTAAGGTCTGGAGACAGGCTAGGCCACTCCAGGACCTTAATGTGCTTCTTATTGAGCCACTCCTTTGTTGCCTTGGCCGTGTGTTTTGGGTCATTGTCATGCTGGAATACCCATCCACGACCCATTTTCAATGCCCTGGCTGAGGGAAGGAGGTTCTCACCCAAGATTTGACAGTACATGGCCCCGTCCATCGTCCCTTTGATGCGGTGAAGTTGTCCTGTCCCCTTAGCAGAAAAACACCCCCAAAGCATAATGTTTCCACCTCCACGTTTGACGGTGGGGATGGTGTTCTTGGGGTCATAGGCAGCATTCCTCCTCCTCCAAACACGGCGAGTTGAGTTGATGCCAAAGAGCTCCATTTTGGTCTCATCTGACCACAACACTTTCACCCAGTTCTCCTCTGAATCATTCAGATGTTCATTGGCAAACTTCAGACGGCCCTGTATATGTGCTTTCTTGAGCAGGGGAACCTTGCGGGCGCTGCAGGATTTCAGTCCTTCACGGCGTAGTGTGTTACCAATTGTTTTCTTGGTGACTATGGTCCCAGCTGCCTTGAGATCATTGACAAGATCCTCCCGTGTAGTTCTGGGCTGATTCCTCACCGTTCTCATGATCATTGTAACTCCACGAGGTGAGATCTTGCATGTAGCCCCAGGCCGAGGGAGATTGACAGTTATTTTTTGTTTCTTCCATTTGCGAATAATCGCACCAACTGTTGTCACCTTCTCACCAAGCTGCTTGGCGATGGTCTTGTAGCCCATTCCAGCCTTGTGTAGGTCTACAATCTTGTCCCTGACATCCTTGGAGAGCTCTTTGGTCTTGGCCATGGTGGAGAGTTTGGAATCTGATTGATTGATTGCTTCTGTGGACAGGTGTCTTTTATACAGGTAACAAGCTGAGATTAGGAGCACTCCCTTTAAGAGTGTGCTCCTAATCTCAGCTCGTTACCTGTATAAAAGACACCTGGGAGCCAGAAATCTTTCTGATTGAGAGGGGGTCAAATACTTATTTCCCTCATTAAAATGCAAATCAATTTATACAATTTTTGACATGCGTTTTCTGGATTTTTTTGTTGTTATTCTGTCTCTCACTGTTCAAATAAACCTACCATTAAAATTATAGACTGATCATGTCTTTGTCAGTGGGCAAACGTACAAAATCAGCAGGGGATCAAATACTTTTTCCCCTCACTGTAGTTTGTTAGCTTTAGCTACCTACAGATTCATACTACAGCTATGACAATGTTTGTATTGGTAGTAGTAGGAGTTGGGGTTATGCCGGTTCATTGTTTAGCTAGCTAGCTACGTCTAAACAAGAGACTCCACTTCGGCCGGATCATTACATGACCCATCAAATTAGCAGGTGTGTCTGGGGGTGATTACGGTCATCGATTGTATTTCATGAACATGTGTACATGTCTAGATAATATTCACTGTGGGAGCAATTATTAGGAAATGGAAGACATACAAGACCACTGATAATCTCCCTCGATCTGGGGCTCCACGCAAGATCTCACCCCGTGGGGTCAAAATGATCACAAGAACAGTGAGCAAAAATCCCAGAACCACACAGGGGGACCTAGTGAATGACCTGCAGAGAGCTGGGACCAAAGTAACAAAGCCTACCATCAGTAACACACTACGCCGCCAGGGACTCAAATCCTGCAGTGCCAGACGTGTCCCCCTGCTTAAGCCAGTACATGTCCAGGCCCTTCTGAAGTTTGGTAGAGTGCATTTGGATGATCCAGAAGAGGACTGGGAGGATGTCATATGGTCAGATGAAACCAAAATAGAACTTTTTGGTAAAAACTCAACTCGTCGTGTTTGGAGGACAAAGAATGCTGAGTTGCATCCAAAGAACACCATACCTACTGTGAAGCATGGGGGTGGAAACATCATGCTTTGGGGCTGTTTTTCTGCAAAGGGACCAGGACGACTGATCCGTGTAAAGGAAAGAATGAATGGGGCCATGTATCGTGAGATTTTGAGTGAAAACCTCCTTCCATCAGCAATGGCATTGAAGATGAAACGTGGCTGGGTCTTTCAGCATGACAATGATCCCAAACACACCGCCCGGGCAACGAAGGAGTGGCTTCGTAAGAAGCATTTCAAGGTCCTGGAGTGGCCTAGCCAGTCTCCAGATCTCAACCACATAGAAAATCTTTGGAGGGAGTTGAAAGTCTGTGTTGCCCAGCGACAGCCCCAAAACATCACTGCTCTAGAGGAGATCTGCATGGAGGAATGGGCCAAAATACCAGCAACAGTGTGTGAAAACCTTGAAGACTTACAGAAAACGTTTGACCTGTGTCATTGCCAACAAAGGGTATATAACAAAGTATTGAGAAACTTTTGTTATTGACCAAATACTTATTTTCCACCATAATTTGCAAATAAATTCATTAAAAATCCTACAATGTGATTTCCTGGAATTTTCTTTCTCATTTTGTCTGTCATAGTTGACTATGATGAAAATTCAGGCCTCTCTCATATTTTTAAGTGGGAGAACTTGCACAATTGGTGGCTGACTAAATACTTTTTTACCCTACTGTATGTAGACACTGGTATTGTGCTGGAGATAATGAACCTGAGGTTGAAAAGTGGTGGAGTTGCCCTTTAACCCCCACAAAGTGCAAGCACTAGGAAGCAGCATCCAGAGCCATGCAGACTAGGGTGAAGTTACCAGACACTGATGTAAGGTCAGTTTTGTATGTTTCCTCCCTGACGGTTACTGTTAGGATTGGGGGAAGGTTAGCTGATCCTAGATCTGGGCCTAAGGGCAACTTCTACCCAGATCAATTACTCGCATTCCTAAGATCATTACCCTCTATTCACCAGGGGACACACACACAACGGTCATCACAATTGTTAAAAGGTTTTAAAAACAATTCCAATAAATGCAACAGTTGGACAATGGATGAAGAAATCCTTCAGATATTGACCAAACGAATGGAGTTCAGGGATTTTGGTGGGAATTCAGGTATTCCATTTATTGTCAAATTTCACTTTTGTTTTCTTAGAATGCACTCATATAAACATGTTCTAATGGTATCAGGTATTTTAATAAATATTTAGTGCTAAAGTAAAGACAATTATATGTGCCTCATTTGCGTAAATACATGTGGGTGTATTTGCATATATGAATAAATTAACATAAAGGGGTGGAGCAAACCAACAGCTTGGCTCTAGATTACACCTGTATACATACTTTACATTGTGAGATCAGACATCATATCATTATAATCCGAGTGTTCATTTTCAGAAGTTGCTTATATTTCAGTGCATCTAACTTGTAAATATTTAAAACTGTATTAAATTATTACTTTATTCAATTTCCCCCAAAAAATGAACACCCCATCAAAATAAAGTTATATTTTCTTTCTTGTGATGTAAGTGTCGAGCCGATGCGTTCCATCCCCGACGACGCTTTAGCGTTCTTATAGATGCAATGGAAAGACAATGTATTCCATTGAGCCCATTTCAGCCGTTACCGGGGTGTGTTTGACAGGTCATTACAAACATTTCCACCGCCGTAACGTAAACGGAAGAAATGACAGGCACAAGTAAGAGCATGAAATAGCCACAGGGGTGAAATGAAAGCAATCAATACAGCGAGATTTAAGTGACAAGTGGATTTTGCACCCCTCAAAACACAGGAAATAGATCGCTGAAAAAGACAGATCCTCAGGTGGGCCACACACACACACAGCTCTGATCTAGTTCGACGCCAAGTTCTCTGCTGCAGAATTCAGCCCTCAAGGTTGTGTTGAGCAGAGAGAGAGAGAGGGGGGAGAGGAGACATAGAGAGGAGAGAGGAGAGAGAAAGAAAGAGAGAGAGAGGGTTGAGACAGAGGAGAGAGAGGAAAGAGAGAGGAGAGAGCGAGACAGAGAGAGAAGTGTGTCTGTAGTACGTACTTGATGACCTGGAACAGGGTCCTGTAGAGCTGAGTAAATATCTCATTGCTGTCCTCCAGCTCAAAGCAGATGTTATAGGACTTCACCCACGCTATGTTCTACACAGAGATAGAGAGGTTAACAATGCTGCATTACACACACACAATGTTCTACACAGAGAGAGAGAGAGGAAGAGGTTAACACTATACAGAGAGAGAGGGGAAGAGGTTAACACTATACAGAGAGAGAGGGGAAGAGGTTAACACTATACAGAGAGAGAGAGAGGAAGAGGTTAACACTATACAGAGAGAGAGAGAGAGGAAGAGGTTAACACTATACAGAGAGAGAGAGAGAGGAAGAGGTTAACACTATACAGAGATAGAGAGGGGAAGAGGTTAACACTATACAGAGAGAGAGAGAGGAAGAGGTTAACACTATACAGAGAGAGAGAGAGGAAGAGGTTAACACTATACAGAGAGAGAGAGAGAGGAAGAGGTTAACACTATACAGAGAGAGAGAGAGAGGAAGAGGTTAACACTATACAGAGAGAGAGAGAGGAAGAGGTTAACACTATACAGAGAGAGAGAGAGGAAGAGGTTAACACTATACAGAGAGAGAGAGAGAGGAAGAGGTTAACACTATACAGAGAGAGAGAGAGAGGAAGAGGTTAACACTATACAGAGAGAGAGAGAGAGGAAGAGGTTAACACTATACAGAGAGAGAGAGGAAGAGGTTAACACTATACAGAGAGAGAGAGAGGAAGAGGTTAACACTATACAGAGAGAGAGAGGGGAAGAGGTTAACACTATACAGAGAGATAGAGGGGAAGAGGTTAACACTATACAGAGAGAGAGGAAGAGGTTAACACTATACAGAGAGAGAGAGAGAGAGAGGAAGAGGTTAACACTATACAGAGAGAGAGAGAGGAAGAGGTTAACACTATACAGAGAGAGAGAGGAAGAGGTTAACACTATACAGAGAGAGAGAGAGGAAGAGGTTAACACTATACAGAGAGAGAGGGGAAGAGGTTAACACTATACAGAGAGAGAGAGGAAGAGGTTAACACTATACAGAGAGAGAGAGGAAGAGGTTAACACTATACAGAGAGAGAGAGAGAGAGAGGAAGAGGTTAACACTATACAGAGAGAGAGAGAGGAAGAGGTTAACACTATACAGAGAGAGAGAGGAAGAGGTTAACACTATACAGAGAGAGAGAGGAAGAGGTTAACACTATACAGAGAGAGAGAGGGGAAGAGGTTAACACTATACAGAGAGAGAGAGAGGAAGAGGTTAACACTATACAGAGAGAGAGAGAGGAAGAGGTTAACACTATACAGAGAGAGAGAGAGAGGAAGAGGTTAACACTATACAGAGAGAGAGAGGAAGAGGTTAACACTATACAGAGAGAGAGGAAGAGGTTAACACTATACAGAGAGAGAGAGGAAGAGGTTAACACTATACAGAGAGAGAGAGAGAGGAAGAGGTTAACACTATACAGAGAGAGAGAGGAAGAGGTTAACACTATACAGAGAGAGAGAGGGGAAGAGGTTAACACTATACAGAGAGAGAGAGAGGAAGAGGTTAACACTATACAGAGAGAGAGAGAGGAAGAGGTTAACACTATACAGAGAGAGAGAGGAAGAGGTTAACACTATACAGAGAGAGAGAGGAAGAGGTTAACACTATACAGAGATAGAGAGAGGAAGAGGTTAACACTATACAGAGAGAGAGAGAGGAAGAGGTTAACACTATACAGAGAGAGAGAGGAAGAGGTTAACACTATACAGAGAGAGAGAGGAAGAGGTTAACACTATACAGAGAGAGAGAGGAAGAGGTTAACACTATACAGAGAGAGAGGAAGAGGTTAACACTATACAGAGAGAGAGGGGAAGAGGTTAACACTATACAGAGAGAGAGAGGAAGAGGTTAACACTATACAGAGAGAGAGAGGAAGAGGTTAACACTATACAGAGAGAGAGAGGAAGAGGTTAACACTATACAGAGAGAGAGAGAGAGGAAGAGGTTAACACTATACAGAGAGAGAGAGGGGAAGAGGTTAACACTATACAGAGAGAGAGAGAGGAAGAGGTTAACACTATACAGAGAGAGAGAGGGGAAGAGGTTAACACTATACAGAGAGAGAGAGAGGAAGAGGTTAACACTATACAGAGAGAGAGAGGGGAAGAGGTTAACACTATACAGAGAGAGAGAGGAAGAGGTTAACACTATACAGAGAGAGAGAGGAAGAGGTTAACACTATACAGAGAGAGAGAGGAAGAGGTTAACACTATACAGAGAGAGAGGAAGAGGTTAACACTATACAGAGAGAGAGAGGAAGAGGTTAACACTATACAGAGAGAGAGGAAGAGGTTAACACTATACAGAGAGAGAGGGGAAGAGGTTAACACTATACAGAGAGAGAGAGGGGAAGAGGTTAACACTATACAGAGAGAGAGAGGAAGAGGTTAACACTATACAGAGAGAGAGAGGAAGAGGTTAACACTATACAGAGAGAGAGGAAGAGGTTAACACTATACAGAGAGAGAGAGGAAGAGGTTAACACTATACAGAGAGAGAGGAAGAGGTTAACACTATACAGAGAGAGAGAGGAAGAGGTTAACACTATACAGAGAGAGAGGAAGAGGTTAACACTATACAGAGAGAGAGGAAGAGGTTAACACTATACAGAGAGAGAGAGGAAGAGGTTAACACTATACAGAGAGAGAGAGGGGAAGAGGTTAACACTATACAGAGAGAGAGAGAGGAAGAGGTTAACACTATACAGAGAGAGAGAGAGAGGAAGAGGTTAACACTATACAGAGAGAGAGAGAGGAAGATGTTAACACTATACAGAGAGAGAGGAAGAGGTTAACACTATACAGAGAGAGAGGAAGAGGTTAACACTATACAGAGAGAGAGAGGAAGAGGTTAACACTATACAGAGAGAGAGAGGAAGAGGTTAACACTATACAGAGAGAGAGAGGGGAAGAGGTTAACACTATACAGAGAGAGAGAGGGGAAGAGGTTAACACTATACAGAGAGAGAGAGAGGAAGAGGTTAACACTATACAGAGAGAGAGAGAGGAAGAGGTTAACACTATACAGAGAGAGAGAGGAAGAGGTTAACACTATACAGAGAGAGAGAGAGAGGAAGAGGTTAACACTATACAGAGAGAGAGAGGAAGAGGTTAACACTATACAGAGAGAGAGAGAGAGGAAGAGGTTAACACTATACAGAGAGAGAGAGAGGAAGAGGTTAACACTATACAGAGAGAGAGGAAGAGGTTAACACTATACAGAGAGAGAGGAAGAGGTTAACACTATACAGAGAGAGAGAGAGGAAGAGGTTAACACTATACAGAGAGAGAGAGAGGAAGAGGTTAACACTATACAGAGAGAGAGAGAGAGGAAGAGGTTAACACTATACAGAGAGAGAGGAAGAGGTTAACACTATACAGAGAGAGAGAGGAAGAGGTTAACACTATACAGAGAGAGAGAGAGGAAGAGGTTAACACTATACAGAGAGAGAGAGAGGAAGAGGTTAACACTATACAGAGAGAGAGAGAGGAAGAGGTTAACACTATACAGAGAGAGAGAGAGGAAGAGGTTAACACTATACAGAGAGAGAGAGGGGAAGAGGTTAACACTATACAGAGAGAGAGAGAGAGGAAGAGGTTAACACTATACAGAGAGAGAGGGGAAGAGGTTAACACTATACAGAGAGAGAGAGAGGAAGAGGTTAACACTATACAGAGAGAGAGAGGGGAAGAGGTTAACACTATACAGAGAGAGAGAGGGGAAGAGGTTAACACTATACAGAGAGAGAGAGAGGAAGAGGTTAACACTATACAGAGAGAGAGGGGAAGAGGTTAACACTATACAGAGAGAGAGAGGAAGAGGTTAACACTATACAGAGAGAGAGAGGAAGAGGTTAACACTATACAGAGAGAGAGGGGAAGAGGTTAACACTATACAGAGAGAGAGAGGAAGAGGTTAACACTATACAGAGAGAGAGAGAGAGGAAGAGGTTAACACTATACAGAGAGAGAGAGAGAGGAAGAGGTTAACACTATACAGAGAGAGAGAGAGGAAGAGGTTAACACTATACAGAGAGAGAGAGAGGAAGAGGTTAACACTATACAGAGAGAGAGAGAGGAAGAGGTTAACACTATACAGAGAGAGAGAGAGGAAGAGGTTAACACTATACAGAGAGAGAGGAAGAGGTTAACACTATACAGAGAGAGAGAGAGGAAGAGGTTAACACTATACAGAGAGAGAGAGAGGAAGAGGTTAACACTATACAGAGAGAGAGGAAGAGGTTAACACTATACAGAGAGAGAGAGGGGAAGAGGTTAACACTATACAGAGAGAGAGAGAGAGGAAGAGGTTAACACTATACAGAGAGAGAGAGAGAGGAAGAGGTTAACACTATACAGAGAGATAGAGGGGAAGAGGTTAACACTATACAGAGAGAGAGGAAGAGGTTAACACTATACACAGAGAGAGAGGGGAAGAGGTTAACACTATACAGAGAGAGAGAGGGGAAGAGGTTAACACTATACAGAGAGAGAGGAAGAGGTTAACACTATACACAGAGAGAGAGGGGAAGAGGTTAACACTATACAGAGAGAGAGAGAGGAAGAGGTTAACACTATACAGAGAGAGAGAGGAGAAGAGGTTAACACTATACAGAGAGAGAGAGAGAGGAAGAGGTTAACACTATACAGAGAGAGAGAGAGGAAGAGGTTAACACTATACAGAGAGAGAGAGGAAGAGGTTAACACTATACAGAGATAGAGAGAGGAAGAGGTTAACACTATACAGAGAGAGAGAGGGGAAGAGGTTAACACTATACAGAGAGAGAGAGAGGAAGAGGTTAACACTATACAGAGAGAGAGAGGAAGAGGTTAACACTATACAGAGAGAGAGAGAGGAAGAGGTTAACACTATACAGAGAGAGAGAGGGGAAGAGGTTAACACTATACAGAGAGAGAGGAAGAGGTTAACACTATACACAGAGAGAGAGGGGAAGAGGTTAACACTATACAGAGAGAGAGGAAGAGGTTAACACTATACAGAGAGAGAGAGGGGAAGAGGTTAACACTATACAGAGAGAGAGAGAGAGGAAGAGGTTAACACTATACAGAGAGAGAGAGGAAGAGGTTAACACTATACAGAGAGAGAGAGGAAGAGGTTAACACTATACAGAGAGAGAGGGGAAGAGGTTAACACTATACAGAGAGAGAGGAAGAGGTTAACACTATACAGAGAGAGAGAGGGGAAGAGGTTAACACTATACAGAGAGAGAGGGGAAGAGGTTAACACTATACAGAGAGAGAGAGGAAGAGGTTAACACTATACAGAGAGAGAGGGGAAGAAGTTAACACTATACAGAGAGAGAGAGGAAGAGGTTAACACTATACAGAGAGAGAGAGGAAGAGGTTAACACTATACAGAGAGAGAGGGGAAGAGGTTAACACTATACAGAGAGAGAGAGAGAGGAAGAGGTTAACACTATACAGAGAGAGAGAGAGAGGAAGAGGTTAACACTATACAGAGAGAGAGAGAGAGGAAGAGGTTAACACTATACAGAGAGAGAGAGGAAGAGGTTAACACTATACAGAGAGAGAGAGAGGAAGAGGTTAACACTATACAGAGAGAGAGAGAGGAAGAGGTTAACACTATACAGAGAGATAGAGGGGAAGAGGTTAACACTATACAGAGAGAGAGAGAGAGGAAGAGGTTAACACTATACAGAGAGAGAGGGGAAGAGGTTAACACTATACAGAGAGAGAGAGAGGAAGAGGTTAACACTATACAGAGAGAGAGAGAGAGGAAGAGGTTAACACTATACAGAGAGAGAGAGAGAGGAAGAGGTTAACACTATACAGAGAGAGAGAGGAAGAGGTTAACACTATACAGAGAGAGAGGGGAAGAGGTTAACACTATACAGAGAGAGAGAGAGAGGAAGAGGTTAACACTATACAGAGAGAGAGAGAGAGAGGAAGAGGTTAACACTATACAGAGAGAGAGAGAGAGGAAGAGGTTAACACTATACAGAGAGAGAGCGAGAGGAAGAGGTTAACACTATACAGAGATATATATTATACATTTTCCACCTCTGACTGATCTCACTCTGTGCATCTTAATAATCATCAATGATCACTGGCTGATGAAAACCTCATAACACAATTAGCAAATTATTTTGTATTGCTTTAAATGCCTGAAAAGTAACTCCCCTCAATGTACTCTTAACATTTCATGACTCTAGGAACAAGAAAATGTATTCAAAATAGCTTCTGAAGTTTCATAATGATATGTTTGTTAAATGGGAAAATAGTCATTTTAACAAGTTCCTGAAAAGTGTATATTTTGGAAATAAGAGGTTTTCATCAGACAGCGACGATATGTAACGTGCAGTACACAGACACGAACACACCTCCAGCAGGTAGAAGTATCTGTTGAACTGAGCACTCTTGGTGTCCTCAAGTCCTTTCAGCTGACGAGTGATGAACATGAATATATCCTGAAAATAACACATTAGCAACCATGAACACACAACCATCAATAACCATTTGAAGCGGTCCACAAACGAGACATGGATGTGTTACTTTAGGCTCACTTAATTATAGCTAAAGACAGAGTGAAGAGGCTAGGCTAGCCTTATGGTCTGTGGCGATCTCAATTGGCAAGAGAAAAGTTGTCGTCAGTAGAAAAGGCATCGTTAGGTAGTCACAACACAGTTAGGTCTAGGTTAGATTCTGACCTTGTGTTTGTCAGGTGAGGTTATACTAACTAGTTAGCCTATAGTTGTACTATGGTTAGATCTAGTTTAGGGTAGGTTCTGACCTTCAGTTTTTCAGTAGATTATAGAGCGATTCCACGCCAGCGGAAAATATTTTTGGGATCTCCGATTGTTCTGGCAATTCTCACATAGAAACTTAAAATCGTGAGGAAGGATGTTTAACATGCTTTTTACATTTGCATCACAAACCATTTTTGAGAATATCATGACGAAAATTGGCCATTTTAGGCCCTTTTTCAGACCTATACATGCCTCCTGTAAGACCTTATGATGTGTAAACCTTACATGATACAGACAACATCTTGGCGTCAAAAAATATATAGACTAGTCGTCTTTTCTTTCGACCAACCGATTGGTCAACATTTTAAAACATATTTTTCCATATATAGACGCCCTATGTTTGAATAAAATAAACTACACACAGTGCATTTGGAAAGTATTCAGACCACTTCACTTTTTCCAAACTTTGTTACGTTACAGACTTATTCTAACATGGATTAAATAAAAACATTTCCTCATCAATCTACACACAATACCCCATAATGACAAAGCAAAAACAGGTTTTAAAAAAACAGAAATATCTTATTTAGATAAGTACTCAGACCCTTTGCAATGAGACTCGAAATTGAGCTCAGGTGCATCCTATTTCCATTGATCATCCTTGAGATGTTTCTACAACTTGATTGGAGTCCACCTGTGGTAAATTCAATTAATTGGACATGATTTGGAAAGGCACACACCTGTCTATATAAGGTCCCACAGTTAACAGTGCATGTCAGAGCAAAAACCAAGCCATTAGGTCAAAGAAATTGTCAGTAGAGCTCAGAGACAGGATTGTGTCGAGGCACAGATCTGGGGAAGGGTACTAGAACATTTCTGCAGCATTGAAGGTCCCGAAGAACACAGTGGCCTCCATCATTCTTAAATGGAAGAAGTTTGGAACCACCAAGACTCTTCCTAGAGCTAACCGCCCTGACAAACTGAGCAATCGGGGGAGAAGGGCCTTGGTCAGGGAGGTGACCAAGAACCCGATGGTCACTCTGACAGAGCTCCAGAGTTCCTCTGTGGAGATGGGAGAACCTTCCAGAAGGACAACCATCTCTGCAGCACTCCACCAATCAGGCCTTTATGGTAGAGTGGCCAGATGGAAGCCACTCCTCAGTAAAAGGCACATTACAGCCCACTTTGAGTTTGCCAAAAGGCACCTAAAGACTCTCAAACCATGAGAAACAAGATTCTGATGAAACCAAGATTGAACTCTGTAGCCTGAGTGCCAAACTTCACGTCTGGAGGAAAGCTGGCACCATCCCTACGGTGAAGCATGGTGGTGGCAGCATCATGCTGTGGGGATGTTTTTCAGCGGCAAGGACTGGGAGACTAGTCAGGATCAAGGGAAAGATGAACGGAGCAAAGTAAATAGAGATCCTTGATGAAAACCTGCTCCAGAGCGCTCAGGACCTCAGACTGGGGCGAAGATTCACCTTCCAACAGGACAACGACCCTAAGCACACAGCCAAGACAACGCAGGAGTGGCTTCGGGACAAGTCTCTGAATGTGCTTGAGTGGCCCAGCCAGAGCCCGGACTTGAACCCGATCGAACATCTCTGGAGGTACCTAAAATATCTGTGCAGCGACTCTCCCCATCCAACCTGACAGAGCTTGAGAGGATCTGCAGAGAAGAATGGGAGAAACGCCCCAAAGACAGGTGTGCCAAGCTTGTAGCATCATACCCAAGAAGACTTGAGGCTGTAATCGCTGCCAAAAGGTGCTTCAACAAAGTACTGAGTAAAGGGTCTGAATACTTATGTAAATGGGGTCCCCTGTAGCTCAGTTGGTAGAGCAAGGCGCTTGCAACGCCAGGGTTGTGGGTTCGTTTCCCACGGGGGGCCAGTATGAAAAATGTATGCACTAACTGTAAGTCGCTCTGGATAAGCGCGTCTGCTAAATTACTAAAATGTAAATGTGATATTTCAGTTTTTAAAAACCTGTTTTTGCTTTGTCATTATGGGGTACTGTGTGTAGATTGATGAGGGGAAAAAACAATGTAATCCATTTTAGAATAAGGCTGTAACGTAACAAAATGTGGAAAAAGTCAAGGGGTCTGAATACTTTCCGAATGCGCTCTCTGCAGGCTACAGCACTGCGCAAAAAAATTAAGACAAATTACTAAAGAGGGCGCCAGAGATCAATATAGCCTAACCAGAAGAAAAGAACCCTCCTCCTCCTTCCGCTGCCCGCTGCTGCTGGCCTTCGTGTTACGCTCCTGAAGTACACCAGCGGTCTGCAACCTTTTCCATTTGGGTGCCAAGTTATCGTACCGTGTCTACTGATCTACGTGCCAGTTATGATTTTCATATGTCCTCAGAGTTTCCCGTGACAGTGAGCTCCGGACAGACAGACACTGCTGTAGGCTATTTGCGCAAGGGATAAGAAGTAGTCAGGTAGGCCTATTTTATGACATTTCCACCGGATCAGAGCATGACATTTTTTCCCCTTTCATGCTGAGTGGTAATCGAAAGGGAGAGAGCTGGAAAGATTTTTCAAATAGGCTACGTTGAGGAACTGTCATTCTCAATGGACGTAAAAACAGACTTTGTTTACTTTGCTGTTTGATGCGAAGAAACAATTACTTTGAGAAGCTTCACCGTGATGGTGAGTTAAGACAAATCAGAAAATATAAGCCTACATTTGCGCGCAGGCCAGGTAGACTAGTCTTACTTCTATGCATAATCAGGTGTGTGTCCGTACTCAAGATTGACAGGATAAATAATAAATTGACAACTCGTAAATGGAATGAAATAAACCAAAACTTTTGTAGCCAACAACCTGTCCACTCCTACGATGACAACGGTAAGACTGTAATAATAATATTGAATGCATTAACAGAAATGACCGTAACCAAACAAACATAATAAATGATGAATGATGGGAATTAACGGTAAATGTACTACTGGTAACACTGGTGTGCCAGGCCTCCATAACGGATTAGTGATATAATATCCATAATATAATTATTTGCCACCGCTCGACTAAATACATCTTGGCCGATCAACAGCCTATCGACCAAACAATCGACCAGTCGACTAAATGTGGTCAGCCCTAGTATCACTAAACTCCTTATAGCGTGCTAGATATGGAGTGTGTATAGATTCTGAAATACACATTTTCACATTCATTTATTCAACGTTAAAAATATAAATATTTCAAAACAACCCTATTGATTTAGCTTTTTATTTAATTTTTTTATATTCATTGTGTTTGTAACAATTTACTCTTCAAACACGTAACATTTCCAGATGGGCTCTCTGGTACTTTTAATGATATGACCCTTTTTATACATAGAAATTGACACTATAGGTCATTAACCAATCACAGCCCTCCTTTAGGATTGCACATTCAGCAAGTCACCAGCAGAGGGAGTTCCCTTTGAACCCATTTTCCCATTCACTGTGTTGGTGGTGCACATAACATTTATCGTAACTTCAGAATTAGCAAAGAGCCCACTCTGGAAATGTGATGTACTTGTAGAGTATATTGTTCCAAACAATATGTCTTAAAATGAACAAAATCAAAAAGGGTACTTTTGAGATATTCATATTAATATATATTTCTTTAAATTTTAAATGAATGAATGTGATTTTATTTTTGATCTATACATACTCCATGTGTTAGAGCACACTATAAGGAGTATAATGACACCAAGATGTTGTCTGTATCATCGGTTTACGGATCATAGGGTCTTACATGTATGGGCCTAAAATGGCCACTTGCATCATGATTTTCTCAAAAACGGTTTGTAATGAAACTGCAAAAAGCATTTCAAACATCCTTCCTCCCAATGAAGTTCCTATGTTAAAATTGCCAGAACAATCGATACACCACAAATATTTTTTTCCTCCCGCTGGTGTGGAATTGCCCTATAGTTATATCGAGGTTATCTACAGCTTGTCGGGTGATGTGTATGGAGGTTTACCTTCAGTTTATCAGGTGATGTGTAGGGGGCCTCTGGTGCGTAGATCCTGAAGATGTCGGCAAGGCAGCAGGCCACTAGGAGGCGTACGTCCTTGTCAGGGTGCTTCAGGAAGAAGTCCGACGCCAGATGGAGTGCCAGGTTCAGGTACAACTCCTTCTCCTCCTCACTGTCCTGGTCCATGTCCATGAACGTTTTCACCACCATCTACAGATCGAGAGAATGATGTTGATTAATTGATAGACTTGACAGTCTTGATCCGTGTCCATGAACATCTTCACCACCCTCACACAATCAAGCAGATAGTCAATCAATAAAATCTCAGTCAATCTTTATTAGCCTATATAAGGCTTCTTCATGGTCCATCTAGAGCAGGGGCCACAAATTCTAAAGATCAACTGAAAAAAAATAAAGATGTTCCAAGAACACATCCTTACGGAACTCAAGGAGTATAATAACAGACAGTATAATAATAATAATAATAATAATAATAATAATAATAATAATAATGGGCTATAGCAGGGCTGTTCAATTGCCAGAACACTAGTTTTTTTCTTCTTCTTGGTAGCTAATTGCACTCATCGTGTCCCAGGTCTGAATCAGGTCCCTGATTAGAAGGAGATGATGAATTGATGATGTTTTTCCCTCCAGGAGCGGAATTGAACAGTCCTGGCTATAGGGCTGTATATATAGGAATTGAACAGTCCTGGCTATAGGGCTGTATATATAGGAATTGAACAGTCCTGGCTATAGGGCTGTATATATAGGAATTGAACAGTCCTGGCTATAGGGCTGTATATATAGGAATTGAACAGTCCTGACTATAGGGCTGTATATATAGGAATTGAACAGTCCTGGCTATAGGGCTGTATATATAGGAATTGAACAGTCCTGGCTATAGGGCTGTATATATAGGAATTGAACAGTCCTGGCTATAGGGCTGTATATATAGGAATTGAACAGTCCTGGCTATAGGGCTGTATATATAGGAATTGAACAGTCCTGGCTATAGGGCTGTATATATAGGAATTGAACAGTCCTGGCTATAGGGCTGTATATATAGGAATTGAACAGTCCTGGCTATAGGGCTGTATATATAGGAATTGAACAGTCCTGGCTATAGGGCTGTATATATAGGAATTGAACAGTCCTGGCTATAGGGCTGTATATATAGGAATTGAACAGTCCTGGCTATAGGGCTGTATATATAGGAATTGAACAGTCCTGGCTATAGGGCTGTATATATAGGAATTGAACAGTCCTGGCTATAGGGCTGTATATATAGGAATTGAACAGTCCTGGCTATAGGGCTGTATATATAGGAATTGAACAGTCCTGGCTATAGGGCTGTATATATAGGAATTGAACAGTCCTGGCTATAGGGCTGTATATATAGGAATTGAACAGTCCTGGCTATAGGGCTGTAGTAGGGCTAATACCTAGAGGCATTACTGACCTTGAGTCGGCAGAAGGGTGTGTGTAAGGGTGTGTGTGTGTGTGTGTGTGTGTGTATATGTGTGTGTGTGTGTGTGTGTGTGTGTGTGTGTGTGTGTGTGTGTGTGTGTGTGTGTGTGTGTGTGTGTGTGTGTGTGTGTGTGTGTGTGTGTGTGTGTGTGTATGTGTGTGAGAGAGAGACTGACCTTGAGTCGGCGGACCATCTCCTCCTTGGAGATGTTGCTGGAGATCTCCTTGACCCCCGGAGGGTAGGTGATCTTCCCATCGGCCGCTCGAGACTTAGAGAGAGCCATTCTCCCAGCTCAGTACTCCTAAAGAGAGAGCGAGAGAGAGAGAGAGAGACTTAGAGAGAGCCATACTCCCAGCTCAGTATTCCTAAAGAGAGAGAGACTTAGAGAGAGCCATACTCCCAGCTCAGTATTCCTAAAGAGAGAGAGACTTAGAGAGAGCCATACTCCCAGCTCAGTACTCCTAAAGAGAGAGAGAGAGAGAGAGAGAGAGACTTAGAGAGAGCCATACTCCCAGCTCAGTATTCCTAAAGAGAGGGAGACTTAGAGAGAGCCATACTCCCAGCTCAGTATTCCTAAAGAGAGACTTAGAGAGAGCCATACTCCCAGCTCAGTACTCCTAAAGAGAGAGAGAGCGACTTAGAGAGCCATACTCCCAGCTCAGTACTCCTAAAGAGCGAGAGAGCGAGAGAGAGAGACTTAGAGATAGCCATACTCCCAGCTCAGTACTCCTAAAGAGAGACTTAGAGAGAGCCATACTCCCAGCTCAGTACTCCTAAAGAGAGAGAGAGCGAGAGAGAGAGCCATACTCCCAGCTCAGTACTCCTAAAGAGAGAGAGAGCGAGAGAGAGAGCCATACTCCCAGCTCAGTACTCCTACAGAGAGAGACTTAGAGAGAGCCATACTCCCAGCTCAGTACTCCTAAAGAGAGAGAGAGCCATACTCCCAGCTCAGTACTCCTAAAGAGAGAGACTTAGAGAGAGCCATACTCCCAGCTCAGTACTCCTAAAGAGAGTAGTTGCTGTTAGAAAGAGGGGGAATATAAGTTTCTAATGGAAATGTTCATCTCTGTCACATATGGAACCGCTCACATCAGGTGCGCTGTTTAGAACGGTGTTTTCCCGCTAAATTAAATTGACAAATTACATTTTATTAGCTTCTTCATTACAGGAGTTGCATGTTCAATAATATGCTATAGCCTTTTGACTGTAAGACGATAGACGTTGCATGGTTCCATAAAAATGTAATTTAGCTGATTCTATTTTTATTTTTTTACCGTTTGTTGACCGTTAATGAGGATCGGTTAGTCGGCAGCAAAATGGACTGAAATTTGCATCCCTACTATACAGAGAGAGAAAAAAAAAGAGAGAGAGAGATAAGGGGTCGCCTTAACACAGGATTCTGTGTTTTTCATGCAGAAAATGAAGCTAAAAACGCAGAAAAAATATCTTGCTGCGTTTTGGAAACGCAGATTTAAAATGCGTTCCGATAACTGCATTTTCAAAATGCAGACCATAAAGAAAAATCTGTGTTTTAAACCATTTCACTTAAGTTTTCTACTGAATTCATATTTATTTTTCTTAGAAAGAATGTAGCCAGCTACATTTCCTAATGTTTTCCTTGAAGTTCATCTTTATTTTTGTTGTTGTTGTTGCTAAAACTACTGGAGAAAAATAACCATCGCCTCTTCCTCTTCCTCTCTGTCATCAGTCTGCTGACCAAACGCCCGCTCGTTAATGCACGGAGAAGTGCAACTGAAGCACAAAATTAGTCTGAAGTAACATAAGAAGCATTTTAGATCTGGGTTTACAAAAAACACGGCAGGATATTTCTTCTGCGTTGGCTTTTTTTCTGTGTGAAAAATGCAGAATTTTGCGTTAACGTGACCCATGACTATAAATATATCTGGGCAATTGGACAAACGAAAAGCTCTCTTTTTAAAAAAGCATATCGAAGAGGTTGAGAACAACAATGGTACTCTTCTATAGAAATAGGTCATGCCTTTTGTTAAATAGCAGAAAACAGATCATTCAATTGACATTCATACAGGTTATAGTCTATGGTGATATCCTCTAGATCAGTGGTCTCTTTTTCAGAGTCAAGATCACTTTCGGAGTCAAAATGCAAGCAGAGCTCTACCGCTCAGATCAAAAAAATAAACATGACTTAAAAAACCCTAAGCCTATGCAACATTAACCAATTAAAAACAGTTCTGTATCAATGAGGTTTGTAGTAAGCTATAGGCCCAACACATTATCACTGCATATTGGCTATTCTTGAATTGTCCTGCCAATGTTGTTCTTCTCTGACCATTTTTTTATATTTAAAAAAAAATGTACGTTTCTGATCCCACTGGTAATATATAATTTGTTATATTACTTCTGAGGCACAACTAAGTGAGCATTATATGTACAGTTGAAGTCTGAAGTTTACATACACCTTAGCCAAATACATTTAAACTCAGTTTTTCACAATTCCTGACATTTAATCACAGTAAAAATTCCCTGTCTTAGGTCAGTTAGGATCACCACTTTATTTTAAGAACGTGAAATGTCTGAATAATAGTAGAAAGAATGATTTATTTCAGCTTTTATTTCTTTCATCACATTCCCAGTGGGTCAGAAGTTTACATACACTCAATTAGTATTTGGTAGCATTGCCTTTAAATTGTTTAACTTGGGTCAAACGTTTCGGGTAGCCTTCCACAAGCTTCCCACAATAAATTGGGTGAATTTTGGCCCATTCCTCCTGACAGAGCTGGTGTAACTGAGTCAGGTTTGTAGGCCTCCTTGCTCGCACACGCTTTTTCAGTTCTGCCCACAAATTTTCTATAGGATTGAGGTCAGGGCTTTGTGATGGCCACTCCAATACCTTGACTTTGTTGTCCTTAAGCCATTTTGCCACAACTTTGGAAGTATGCTTGGGGTCATTGTCCATTTGGAAGACCCATTTGCGACCAAGCTTTAACTTCCTGACTAATGTCTTGAGATGTTGCTTCAATATATCCACATAATTTTCCTTCCTCATGATGCCATCTATTTTGTGAAGTGCACCAGTCCCTCCTGCAGCAAAGCACCCCCACAGCATGATGCTGCCACCCCCTTGCTTCACGGTTGGGATGGTGTTGTTCGGCTTGCAAGCCCCCCCCTTTTTCCTCCAAACATAACGATCGTCATTATGGCCAAACAGTTCCATTTTTGTTTCATCAGACCAGAGGACACAAAAAGTAAGATATTTGTCCCCATGTGCAGTTGCAAACCGTAGTCTGGCTTTTTTATGGCGGTTTTGGAGCAGTGGCTTCTTCCTTGCTGAGCGGCCTTTCACGTTATGTCGATATAGGACTTGTTTTACTGTGGACATAGATACTTTTGTACCCGTTTCCTCCAGCATCTTCACAAGGTCCTTTGCTGTTGTTCTGGGATTGATTTGCACTTTTCGCACCAAAGTATGTTAAATCTCTAGGAGACAGAACGCGTCTCCTTCCTGAGCGGTATGACGGCCGCCGCTCACCCGACTCAACATCCCTGTCCCTCCCTCCGCTGAGAAATGGGGACACAGTCTTCCAGCTGACTGAAACTCAAGTCGCACTGCATTACTTCTGCCTCATGCACCAATTCATGTTGTTATTCCTATGACCAGAGAAAGTGAAATATTCCTCGATGTTAAAAAAAGACAAGCCGCTTATAATAACAACGCAAGCTTATCGGAACACTTGGCTAATAAAAGTTTTGAACAAAGTGTTGACAGCGCTGAATAACAACTGAAACATTCAATTTGTTTAACACTTTTTTGGTTACTACATGATTCCATATGTGTTATTTCATAGTTGTGATGTCTTCACTATTATTCTACAATGTAAAAAAAAATTGTAAAAATAAACAAAAACCCTTGAATGAGTAGGTGTGTCCAAACTTGACTGTTACAGTACATATTTTTTTACTTCACCAAGACACCCGGCTGATTTGCGCCCATCTCAGTGAACTAATCCATTGGGGAGGACGCGGGGATGACACAGTCCTAGAAGAAGGGCAGTGTGGCTAAGATGCACAATGCACGTCTCTCTCCAGAATGCGCTCTCTCCTGCCAATTTGTGCAGATTCATCGTTTCATAACTTCATTGTGTGAATTGTTTGCGTTTTGATGGTCTATCGATTCCTCCATGACATATATCACAAGTAGCGCATTTACCGTTAATTCCTAATCTACAATATTTATTTGGTTAGGTAAGTTCTGTTAATGCATTCAATTATTCCAGTCTTTTTCTCATTGTCAGAGTGGACACATTGTTTGGAGAGCGCACAACCTATTAAACTATTAACCATTAACCAACTTATGCTACACTTGTGAGAAACAAGTTTTGGTTTATTTCATTCCATTTACCAGTTTTTGTCAATTTATTCATTGTCTTTTGTTTGTTTGCTCCTGTCAATGTTGAGTAAGGACAAGCACCTGATTACGCATAGAACTAAGCCTATAGGCTACCTGGCCTGCGCGCAAATGTAGGCATACAAATGTGCCCATTTGGGGATCTGATAGTATTTCTGATTGGCTTAACGCACCACCACTAATGACCTGTGGAGCTTCTCAAAGTAATGTTTTCTTCACCTCAAAACAGCAAGCAAATGAAGTCTTTTTTTTTTTTTTTTTTTTTTTTTTTTTTTTTACATCCGTTGAGAATGACAATAGTTCAATGTATTTGGAAAAATCTTTCCAGCTCTCTCCCTTTCGATAACCACTCAGCGTGAAAGGGTTTAGTGGTTAAGAGCGTAGTGCCAGTAACCGAAAGGTCGCTGTTTCTAATCCCCGAGCCGACTAGGTGAAAAATCTGTCGATGTGCCCTTGAGCAAGGCACTTAACCCTAATTGCTCCTGTAAGTCGCTCTGGATAAGAGAGTGTCTGCTAAATGTATATATAAAAATATAATAATCATGCTCCGATCCAGTGGAAAGGTCATCAAATACCCTTGGTCAAATAGCCTAAAGCTGTGTCTGTCCCGAGCTCACTGGTGCTGGAAACTCTGAGGGACCAGAATATTTGATACAGTATTGCAAGTTTGCTGGCCTGACTCCAGTTGATAGTTGATACAATGTTTCCAATTCGTTGCATACACTGTGATTTAAAGGATATTTATTTATATCACAAAATTTTTACATAATGGCAATGGCAATAGAAGTTACATTTTAGTTTTGTATCGTTTTCATTTAGATTTGGATAGAATTTTGATTAACTGCATGACAGTGATTTTGAGATACAAAGACTTTATTATAAATGAAAATGTTCCACAAAAATGTGCATATGAAAACCATAACTGATAACAGATCAGTGAAAATTGTAAGAAATTGGTATTCCACATAAGAAAGGCTACACGAGGATTCGGCAACCTATCACCGGGAACTTCAGGACAGTAACGGCAGAAGGCCACATGGCGTGGTCGGAAGATGGTCGGGTCAGGTTAGGTTTTACCTTCTGGTTATCTTGATCTCTGGCTCCCTCGAGTCATGTGTGTGTTATTTCATCAAACAATGAGCTTAAAGCATCAGACCATCTCAATGCATATATAGTTGATTTTAATAAAAAAACACATAGGGTGTGTCTATATGGGAAAATGCATGTTTTAAAATGTCTACCAATCGATTGATCGAAAGAACAGACGACTTTCGGTTGACCAATTATTATTATTTTGTCGGGGGACAGCCCTAGAGGAATGTGATTGTTTCTCTTGAGTTGTAATCATCTATATTTGTATGACGTTGTATTTATACAGTGGGGAAAAAAAGTATTTAGTCAGCCACCAATTGTGCAAGTTCTCCCACTTAAAAAGATGAGAGAGGCCTGTAATTTTCATCATAGGTACACGTCAACTATGACAGACAAAATGAGGGAAAAAAATCCAGAAAATCACATTGTAGGATTTTTAATGAATTTATTTGCAAATTATGGTGGAAAATAATTATTTGGTCAATAACAAAAGTTTCTCAATACTTTGTTATATACCCTTTGTTGGCAATGACACAGGTCAAACGTTTTCTGTAAGTCTTCACAAGGTTTTCACACACTGTTGCTGGTATTTTGGCCCATTCCTCCATGCAGATCTCCTCTAGAGCAGTGATGTTTTGGGGCTGTCGCTGGGCAACACGGACTTTCAACTCCCTCCAAAGATTTTCTATGGGTTTGAGATCTGGAGACTGGCTAGGCCACTCCAGGACCTTGAAATGCTTCTTACGAAGCCACTCCTTCGTTGCCCGGGCGGTGTGTTTGGGATCATTGTCATGCTGAAAGACCCAGCCACGTTTCATCTTCAATGCCCTTGCTGATGGAAGGAGGTTTTCACTCAAAATCTCACGATACATGGCCCCATTCATTCTTTCCTTTACACGGATCAGTCGTCCTGGTCCCTTTGCAGAAAAACAGCCCCAAACCATGATGTTTCCACCCCCATGCTTCACAGTAGGTATGGTGTTCTTTGGATGCAACTCAGCATTCTTTGTCCTCCAAACACGACGAGTTGAGTTTTTACCAAAAGGTTCTATTTTGGTTTCATCTGACCATATGACATTCTCCCAATCCTCTTCTGGATCATCCAAATGCACTCTAGCAAACTTCAGACGGGCCTGGACATGTACTGGCTTAAGCAGGGGGACACTGCAGGATTTGAGTCCCTGGCGGCGTAGTGTGTTACTGATGGTAGGCTTTGTAACTTTGGTCCCAGCTCTCTGCAGGTCATTCACTAGGTCCCCCCGTGTGGTTCTGGGATTTTTGCTCACCGTTCTTGTGATCATTTTGACCCCACGGGGTGAGATCTTGCGTGGAGCCCCAGATCGAGGGAGATTATCAGTGGTCTTGTATGTCTTCCATTTCCTAATAATTGCTCCCACAGTTGATTTCTTCAAACCAAGCTGCTTACCTATTGCAGATTCAGTCTTCCCAGCCTGGTGCAGGTCTACAATTTTGTTTCTGGTGTCCTTTGACAGCTCTTTGGTCTTGGCCATAGTGGAGTTTGGAGTGTGACTGTTTGAGGATGTGGACAGGTGTCTTTTATACTGATAACAAGTTCAAACAGGTGCCATTAATACAGGTAACGAGTGGAGGACAGAGGAGCCTCTTAAAGAAGAAGTTACAGGCATGTGAGAGCCAGAAATCTTGCTTGTTTGTAGGTGACCAAATACTTATTTTCCACCATAATTTGCAAATAAATTCATAAAAAATCCTACAATGTGATTTTCTGGATTTTTTTTCTCAATTTGTCTGTCATTGTTGACGTGTACCTATGATGAAAATTACAGGCCTCTCACATCTTTTTAAGTGGGAGAACTTGCACAATCGGTGGCTGACTAAATACTTTTTTTCCCCACTGTAAATTGTGTACAGGGCTCCGTGTAGAAGAGATCTTGGGACACCCTGCTAAAATAACAGTGATGGAAGAACAAAAAACTAGATCAGTGTTTCCCATAGGAATATTTGGAGTGGGTGGCAAACGATTTAAATTAATATAGGGGAAACCCTGGGACTGAACTCCGGTTGTAACGTTAGCGTGGAGAGATCGAAAAAAATAAAATAAAACCTAGCACATTTCAAACTGGCTAAAAAAGGCCTAACCAATCCTATAAACCACCAAGGCAAAGAGTAGAGGAAACGCGACATCATCCAGCATAGCATCATGCTTGGAGAGTTCTGTGAAATATTGAATGAGGTAGGCTATTCTGAGTGACTGAGGTAATGGTACTTTGGGACCATGGCTGCATCCCAAATGGCATCCCATTCCCTATAATACACCAAATGCCCATAGGGTCTGGTCAAAAGTAGTGCACTGTATAGGGAATAGGGTGACATTTGGGATGCATCCTGTGTGTCTGGGACGATAGCGCTCACCAGAGAATCCCTCTCTCCGGAGAAAAGGAGAGAAAGAATACATTTCAACCAATCCAATAAACGCAAAGAGAAAATACACTGTCATACAAAATGTAATGCATGGAGAGCCTGTGAAACACTGAACCAGGTATTCAAAACTTAGAATTGTTCAATTTAAATTATTGTACCACATTTTTGCTACCAATAGAATGTTATTTAAATGGGGGATACAATCTTCCCAGCTCTGCAGATTTTGCTGCGAAGAGACAGAATCATTAGATCATTTTTTTTGGTACTGTCCATTGGTAGCTTGTTTTTGGTCACAGGTCCAGGAATGGCTGAAGGATTGCAATATTTACCTGGAGCTAACCCTGCAGATAACATTACTGGGTGATCTGAAAAGTCATAGTCAATCGATCAATAATATAATAATACTTTTAGTAAAAAAAAAAATATTTTCAATTTACAATCTGTAGAAACAATGAGAATAGAAAGGTTCAGAACCTTTGTGAAACATCACAGTACAGTTGGAAAATATATGGCAAATAGAAATCCAATATGAATGGTGTTAAGAGATAGATGGGAGGTGTTGAATGGAGCTGAAGGATGGGACTAATAACAACAACTATTAACAAGAAGATAACTAATGTAAAGCATACTGTGTCCATAAAAAGTATATAGGTTATAGGTTGAGAGCTTTTGTGAAAGAGCACAGTTAGAAAGATATGGTATATAGAAGCAAACCGGATGGACATCATGAAAATGATCGGAGAAGTTCAGGGTAGAGGAAGTTCAGGAGAAAAAACAAACAATATAGAACTATTGTAAAATAGACTGCGTCCATAAAATGTATATAGTATGTATAAGCTGGAAGTAGAGGCCTAAGCATTGTTGTTCACTAGTTCACTCCAGTTAGGGAAGGGGTGGTGGGGTTGGAAAGTAATAAAGGAACATATTTTTAAAAAAGGATATGTATGTATGTATGTATGTATGTATGTATGTATGTATGTATGTATGTATGTATGTATGTATGTATATATATATATGAGGGAAAAAAGTATTTGATCCCCTGCTGATTTTGTTCGTTTGCCCACTGACAAAGAAATGATCAGTCTATACTTTTAATGGTAGGTTTATTTGACCAGTGAGAGACAGAATAACAACAAAAAAATCCAGAAAAACACATGTCAAAAATGTTATAAATTGATTTGCATTTTAATGAGGGAAATAAGTATTTGACCCCTCTGCAAAACATGACTTAGTACTTGGTGGCAAACCCCTTGTTGGCAATCACAGAGGTCAGACGTTTCTTGTAGTTGGCCACCAGGGTTGCACACATCTCAGGAGGGATTTTGTCCCACTCCTCTTTGCAGATCTTCTCCAAGTCATTAAGGTTTCGAGGCTGACGTTTTGCAACTCGAACCTTCAGCCCCCCTCACAGATTTTCTATGGGATTAAGGTCTGGAGACTGGCTAGGCCACTCCAGGACCTTAATGTGCTTCTTCTTGAGCCACTCCTTTGTTGCCTTGACTATGTGTTTTGGGTCATTGTCATGCTGGAATACCCATCCACGACCCATTTTCAATGCCCTGGCTGAGGGAAGGAGGTTCTCACCCAAGATTTGACGGTACATGGCCCCATCCATCGTCCCTTTGATGCGGTGAAGTTGTCCTGTCCCCTTAGCAGAAAAACACCCCCAAAGCATAATGTTTCCACCTCCATGTTTGACGGTGGGGATGGTGTTCTTGGGGTCATAGGCAGCATTCCTCCTCCTCCAAACACGGCGAGTTGAGTTGATGCCAAAGAGCTCCATTTTGGTCTCATCTGACCACAACACTTTCACCCAGTTCTCCTCTGAATCATTCAGACGTTCATTGGCAAACTTCAGACGGGCCTGTATATGTGCTTTCTTGAGCAGGGCGACCTTGCGGGCGCTGCAGGATTTCAGTCCTTCACGGCGTAGTGTGTTACCAACTGTTTTCTTGGTGACTATGGTCCCAGCTGCCTTGAGATCATTGACAAGATCCTCCCGTGTAGTTCTGGGCTGATTCCTCAACGTTCTCATGATCATTGCAACTCCACGAGGTGAGATCTTGCATGGAACCACAGGCCGAGGGAGATTGACAGTTATTTTGTGTTTTTTCAATTTGCGAATAATCGCACCAACTGTTGTCACCTTCTCACCAAGCTGCTTGCCGATGGTCTTGTAGCCTATTCCAGCCTTGTGTAGGTCTACAATCTTGTCCCTGACATCCTTGGAGAGCTCTTTGGTCTTGGCCATGGTGGAGAGTTTGGAATCTGATTGATTGATTGCTTCTGTGGACAGGTGTCTTTTATACAGGTAACAAGCTGAGATTAGGAGCACTCCCTTTAAGAGTGTGCTCCTAATCTCAGCTCGTTACCTGTATAAAAGACACCTGGGAGCCAGAAATCTTTCTGATTGAGAGGGCGTCAAATACTTATTTCCCTCATTAAAATGCAAATCAATTTATAACATTTCTGACATGCGTTTTTCTGGATTTTTTTGTTGTTATTCTGTCTCTCACTGTTCAAATAAACCTACCATTAAAATTATAGACTGATCATTTCTTTGTCAGTGGGCAAACGTACAAAATCAGCAGGGGATCAAATACTTTTTTCCCCTCACTGTATATGTATGTATGTATATATATATATACACAAAAAATATATATATGGGGGATTGGAAGTGATGCAGACAATTACATTGAAAGTTACAATCTATCCTCAATATTAAAGCTGATCTACCCCCTAAAAAAATTATTAAAATAAAATAAAAAAAACACTGAACCAGGTAGGCTATTCTGAGTGTGAGGTAATGGTATTTTGGACAGTGTGTCTAGGCTGGTAGTGCTCGCCAGAAAATCTCTGTCCTCTTTCACACTCCCATTCCATTATCCAGACTAGGGGTGTGAACGTTAAAACGAAATTTGGTCGCCTTAACGTTAAGGAAAATTCCTATCGGAAAAAAGTTTTGTTTTGTTCCCCCCCCACAAAATGAAAATCACAGTGCAGCTGGCTCGCCTGCTTTCTGTTTACGAATGATGCGAAGCAGTGTGTTCAGTCTTCAGTCTGCTTCGTGTAGAACATCCTAGCCTAGTCATTGATGATAGGCCCTGCTTTACTTAAATTGTGAGACGTTGCAAGCCAAGAAATGGCTAAATACGGCATTCCATTGAGAGTACAGCTTTTGCTTGCCGATAGATAGGCCTAGTGCACGGTGGCTGACCTGCCTGTACTGTGCCCCTCCCCCTCTCTCGCAGTCCCTCACTAGCTCTCGCTATGAAAGATGCGATTGTTTGCGTTCTCAGAAGTACGCCAAACTAATTGGTCTCCCCCGTTCCAAAAAGACTGCATTTTAGGAGTCGATTCCTAGCGCAAGATGTTTTAGTTTTACTAAATGTCTTGGTAAGTCACGGTATTTAACACATTTTAAAGTACTTTTTTTTTTTTTAGGAGAGTGATCTGCGCGCAGGCAGCAGGCTGCACAAGATTATTTGATAAACAGTTCTGGTGATGAACGTTAGTCCCGCTTCAGAAGCGGTATTCCTTTACAGACTAGTGAAATGCCCGTTAAGAGGCGCTTCAAAACTTTCGCCAGAGAGGGTTTCGTGTCGGAATTTAAAAAGCCGTAGTGTCCCTTACAAACAAACATGCCGTAGCCGAGGCGCTTTCAAGGGTATATATGACTGCAGTAGATAGAAACTTCATTGCCCGGCCCTAACGGTCATACATTCATAATAGGACCATTATTCTGCATTGTGAATTGATGTGGAATTTCATTAATTTTTTTCTTACAATTTTAACGGAAAAACATTTTTTTTTTAAAGTGCAGTTTAAACAGTATGCAAAATGTTCCATTTGTCACCCTAATGCAGACTACGGAATGACGGTATGAAAATCTGGATACCGCCCAACCCTAATATATAAGGACAGTTCCCTGGACCCAGATGAAGCCTACTCCTGGATTAGAAAGCAATGGAGAAGCTCTATTGACAGTGTTTTCTGGTCCAGGAAAAGGCTTACCAGTAATCTGGGGGCCGCGTCCCAAACGGCACCCTATTTCATACATAGTCTTTGGGCCAAAAGTAGTGCACTATATAGCGAATAGGATGGCATTTGGGACGCAGCCTGGGTCAGATGGATTATGCAGGCCAGTCATATTTCCCCCAATATAACTGCATCAGTTATACTTTACTGTTAGCCTATATTTAGTTAGTTATACTTTGTTAGCCTATATTTAGTTAGTTATACTTTACTGTTAGCCTATATTTATTTAGTTATACTTTACTGTTAGCCTATATTTATTTAGTTATACTTTACTGTTAGCCTATATTTAGTTAGTTATACTTTACTGTTAGCCTATATTTAGTTAGTTATACTTTACTGTTAGCCTATATTTATTTAGTTATACTTTACTGTTAGCCTATATTTATTTAGTTATACTTTACTGTTAGCCTATATTTAGTTAGTTATACTTTACTGTTAGCCTATATTTAGTTAGTTATACTTTACTGTTAGCCTATATTTAGTTAGTTATACTTTACTGTTAGCCTATATTTAGTTAGTTATACTTTACTGTTAGCCTATATTTATTTAGTTATACTTTACTGTTAGCCTATATTTATTTAGTTATACTTTACTGTTAGCCTATATTTAGTTAGTTATACTTTACTGTTAGCCTATATTTAGTTAGTTATACTTTACTGTTAGCCTATATTTAGTTAGTTATACTTTACTGTTAGCCTATATTTATTTAGTTATACTTTACTGTTAGCCTATATTTATTTAGTTATACTTTACTGTTAGCCTATATTTAGTTAGTTATACTTTACTGTTAGCCTATATTTAGTTAGTTATACATTACATTTTACATTTTAGTCATTTAGCAGACGCTCTTATCCAGAGCGACTTACAGTTAGTGAATACATATTTTTTAATACTGGCCCCCCGTGGGAATCGAACCCACAACCCTGGCATTGCAAACGCCATGCTCTATCAACTGAGCTACATCCCTGCCGGCCATTCCCTCCCCTACCCTGGACGACGCTGGGCCAATTGTGCGCCGCCCATGAGTCTCCCGGTCGCGGCCGGCTGCGACAGAGCCTGGATTCGAACCAGGATCTCTAGTGGCACAGTTAGCACTGCGATGCAGTGCCTTAGACCACTGCGCCACTCAGGAGTACACTTAGTTATACTTTGTTAGCCTATATTTAGTTAGTTATACTTTGTTAGCCTATATTTAGTTAGTTATACTTTATTGTTAGCCTATATTTAGTTAGTTATACTTTATTGTTAGCCTATATTTAGTTAGTTATACTTTACTGTTAGCCTATATTTAGTTAGTTATACTTTACTGTTAGCCTATATTTAGTTAGTTATACTTTACTGTTAGCCTATATTTAGTTAGTTATACTTTACTGTAAGCCTATATTTAGTTAGTTATACTTTACTGTTAGCCTATATTTAGTTAGTTATACTTTACTGTAAGCCTATATTTAGTTAGTTATACTTTACTGTTAGCCTATATTTAGTTAGTTATACTTTACTGTAAGCCTACATTTAGTTAGTTATACTTTACTGTTAGCCTATATTTAGTTAGTTATACTTTACTGTTAGCCTATATTTAGTTAGTTATACTTTGTTAGCCTATATTTAGTTAGTTATACTTTACTGTTAGCCTATATTTAGTTAGTTATACTTTACTGTAAGCCTATATTTAGTTAGTTATACTTTGTTAGCCTATATTTAGTTAGTTATACTTTGTTAGCCTATATTTAGTTAGTTATACTTTATTGTTAGCCTATATTTAGTTAGTTATACTTTATTGTTAGCCTATATTTAGTTAGTTATACTTTGTTAGCCTATATTTAGTTAGTTATACTTTATTGTTAGCCTATATTTAGTTAGTTATACTTTACTGTTAGCCTATATTTAGTTAGTTATACTTTACTGTTAGCCTATATTTAGTTAGTTATACTTTACTGTCAGCCTATACCTTACCATTTACCCCAGCAGCCAAAATACCGCCAAGCCAGCCAGAAATATGCTGCCGCACTGAGATTTTAACCACAATCACCTCCTGCTTCAACATGGCAGCGCAGCCACACACACACACACACACACGGGCAGTCTGCCAGACTGTTCTGTCTCTGACCTTGTTTCAACCCACAGCTGCTGCCAGAGAAGAACCCAATCCCTTATCAGCCTAGAGCAGAGCAAGGGTGTACTCAGCAACTTACACCAGGGGTGAGGACCGGGGGTGTATTCGGTCATTTGACTGAAACACTCAGAATGCTGCAGATAGAAATGTAATGTATAGAGTTGAAATTATTCCCTAATTCTACAGAACAGGGAATCTGATCTATTCTACACAGTGTTCATTTTGTAAACGAAAATATTTTTCCTATTTTTTCCCCTATTTTTCTGTGGCAATTGACAAGACGATAACTGCCTAAATGAACCCAGAGATAACTAACTAAACGAAAAATGATTTTTCAGTTCGGTTGATGAAAACAAGACAAGACTCAATTATCTATGCGACTAAAATCTGACTAGGAAATGGACTGGACAAGAACTTTTCAGTGTTATTTGTTTGGTCCAATCAAAAGCATGCATGTCATTAGCAGATTGCAATGTTCATATTGGTGGAAAAATAAATACCACGCACAGGTCATTCACAAATCACCGCAAACGTTCTCCAATCTCTCCAATCTGGCTGCAACACAACACGGCTACTCTCCCGGTAGAATAAGGGGCCATTTGGAGCCACTTTACTTATCGTGTCCATTCAAACAAGACCGAATGCAACGTTTCCACGGGAGAAGACAGCGTTTGCACCCCTAAGTACTAGCAACCTCAAGAGACATCTGAAAGCGCATCATCCCAATCTATTAGTGAAGGGGGGGAATAAAAATTGAGGCCGTTATTTTAAGCCGACATTCAATATCATTATGTTTGAAAATGTTGATGACTACATTTCCCAGAGACAGCCGTATGTGCATTAATGCATCCATTTTAAAATCAAACATTTGACTTTGTTTTTACTAATCGAACTACATAACAGTAATACATGTATTTGAAATGGTACATCTCTTGATAAACTGGGTAAATTAAGATGGCATAGGCCTATTCACGATACAGGTGAATGCATATTCAATAGGAGTGTGTACATGCATTGAGTTAATGAGCTTGTTTTGGCTGATCAGTGGAGTCTGTGGTGCTCCAGATAACAAACAATCTGTTTGCCTTCCATTTGGCTTGTTTTGGCTGATCAGTGGAGTCTGTGGTGCTCCAGATAACAAACAATCTGTTTGCCTTCCATTTGGCTTGTTTTGGCTGATCAGTGGAGTCTGTGGTGCTCCAGATAACAAACAATCTGTTTGACTTCCATTTGGCTTGTTTTGGCTGATCAGTGGAGTCTGTGGTGCTTGTTTTGGCTGATCAGTGGAGTCTGTGGTGCTTGTTTTGGCTGATCAGTGGAGTCTGTGGTGCTTGTTTTGGCTGATCAGTGGAGTCTGTGGTGCTTGTTTTGGCTGATCAGTGGAGTCTGTGGTGCTCCAGATAACAAACAATCTGTTTGACTTCCATTTGGGTCTTCCATTAGCCTACTGATCAACAACATTTGCATAGAAGCACCACTCCAGCAGGTCGCACCTGAATGGAAGGACATCATATAGGCACTGCTTTTAGTTTGACAATATAAAAGAACATCTATTCAACGCAAATGGGTCCAACGTAATGTAATGATTTGTGATCATGGATGCTTATGAAACTAGTATTTTAGTCATTTTCCGTGATAGGATTTTTATTTTTACAACTTTTTCAGCTGCAGCTCAATGGCGATGTCATTTGCTACTAAGCCATAAATGTGCATAATATCTAACAAGGAGAACGAGGGTAGGAAAAAAGATGAAACGACAATGCATGTTCTGTCTGAATGACTCAAATCTGCCCATAGTTTGAGAAGTAAGAACGATTGTGTAGACCTACGCCTGCATGTTTTTGCTATGTGGAGTGATTATCGGCAAAGCCAATAGAGAAGGGCCGATAGCCGTGACTAGAAAAGGCCAATATCTGCGCGATATATCTTCTTTTTAAATAGGGAGTCAATTAGTTTTTAGCACTTTTACATTTCCATGACTGTTCAAAACTTGTTTTCTCATGGCTCCCTAATCCCTCTGCAGCAGACATGGTGAGAAGTATGTTTGTCTGGAGGCGAAAGAAACGCACACCTGTTTAGGAGAGGTGCTGGCTAGCGGAGTAGAACACCTGTTTAGGAGAGGTGTTGGCTAGCGGAGTAGAACACCTGTTTAGGAGAGGTGCTGGCTAGCGGAGTAGAACACCTGTTTAGGAGAGGTGCTGGCTAGCGGAATAGAACACCTGTTTAGGAGAGGTGCTGGCTAGCAGAGTAGAACACCTGTTTAGGAGAGGTGCTGGCTAGCAGAGTAGAACACCTGTTTAGGAGAGGTGCTGGCTAGCAGAGTAGAACACCTGTTTAGGAGAGGTGCTGGCTAGCGGAGTAGAACACCTGTTTAGGAGAGGTGCTGGCTAGCGGAGTAGAACACTTGAAAAAGAAAAGGAGAGTCACACTCTAGGAGCTCAGATGCAGACAAGCGGTCTTCATCAGGAACGTCGAATTGCAATACATATAGAATCGTGAGAATCGCAATACATATTGTATCGGCACCTAAGTATCGTGATAATATCGTATCGTGAGGTCCCTGGTCATTCCCAGACCTACAATATACACTGAGTGTACAAAACATTAGGAACACCTTCCTAATATTGAGTTGCGCGCCCCCCCTTTTTGCAATTCTTCAGGGCATGGACTCGACAAGGTGTCGAAAGCGTCCCACAGGGATGCTGGCCCATGTTGACTCCAATGCTTCCCACAGTTGTGTCAAGTTGGCTGGATGTCCTTTGGGTGATGGACCATTCTTGATACACACAGGAAATTGTTGAGCGTGAAAAACCCAGCAGTGTTGCAGTTCTTGACACACTCAAACCGGTGCGCCTGGCACCTATTCCCATACCCCGCTCAAAAGGCACTTACATATTTTGTCTTGCCCATTCACCCTCTGAATGGCAAACACCCAATCCATGTCTCAATTGTCTCAAGGCTTAAAAATCCTTCTTTAACCTGTCTCCTCCCCTTCATCTACACTGATTGAAGTGGATTTAACATGTGACATCAATAAGGGATTATAGTTTTCACCTGGATTCACTTGGTCAGTCTATGTCACGGAAAGAGTTCCTAATGTTTTGTACACTCAGTGTATAGACTCCGGTAATAACAGATTCCTAGTTAGTTTCCATAGGCGGCACGTGAGTTTCAAGTTTGAGGAAGCTTACAATTTATCCTACCATTTCTACCAATCTGCGTGACAGTTATGATTTTTACACGCACATTTTTGTGGAACAGTTTCATTTCAATAAAGTTTTAGTTTCAAAATCGTCGTCATGTGGTTAATCATAAAAAACCTGAACTAAAATGATAAATATCTAAAAAGTTTAAATTCACCTAATGCGAGAACACCAGCCTCTGCCATATGGACACATTGATGCACCGTAAGCCATGGTGGCTAAAGAAATGAGCTTAGCTTCCCCTAGCCCAGTGTTTCCCAAACTCAGTCCTGGGGCCTCCCATGAGTCCACGTTTTGTTTTTTTGCCCTGGCACTACACAGCTGATTCAAATAAGGAACTCATCATCAAGCTTTGATAATTTGAATCAGCTGTGTAGTGCTAGGGCAAAAAACAAAACACGTTTGGGGAAACCCTGCCTTAGCCTATAGGACGCGAACCTATCAAACCACTACTTATTTTTATTTTTTATTTTTTTTTATTTCACCTTTATTTAACCAGGTAAGCCAGTTGAGAACAGGTTCTCATTTACAACTGCGACCTGGCCAAGATAAAGCAAAGTAGTGCAATAAAAACAACACAGAGTTACATATGGGGTAAAAAACATAAAGTCAGAAATACAACAGAAAATATATATACAGTGTGTGCAAATGTAGCAAGTTATGGAGGTAAGGCAATAAATAGGCTATAGTGCAGAATAATTACAATAGTATTAACACTGGAATGCTAGATGTGCAAGAGATTATGTGCAAATAGAGATACTGGGGTGCAAAAGAGCAAAATAAATAACAATATAGGGATGAGGTAGTTGGGTGGGCTAATTTCAGATGGGCTGTGTACAGGTGCAGTGATCGGTAAGGTGCTCTGACAACTGATGCTTAAAGTTATTGAGGGAGATAAGAGTCTCCAGCTTCAGAGATTATGACAGAACTTGGATGCCAATATAGCTACAGTAAAAGGGTGTGGTTTTTAATCTGCTGCAGCGTAATGTGTCCTTTTTGCCAATTTGGCTGTTTGGAAGAGAATCATGCAATAGGATGTTCTACAGAAAGATATGTTGGTAGGACAAGGCTATGCATGTTTTGAGCACATGGAAGTCAGTGATTTGTGTTTACTATAGGTTAACCCAATGAGTACCACCACGACGCCAGCGTGATTTGGACTTCTAACCCCTTTGAAAATATTGTGAGCTAAAGATTTCGTCTATTTCTTCTGCATCCGTTGGTACTAACCATTGGTCTGTCTGATTAACGGGGGCTGAAGTAGAGCGGTATTTGTGAGACATGGGCGGATCTTTTTACAAAAACATCTGTAGAGTCCGAATGGTTGGAACTACAAACAATTAAAAGCCATCTATGAAAGGCTGAGAGTCACAAACACGCAAACGTTTTTTCTCTATGACGCTCACAAGCTACGCAAGGGTCGTTAGAAGGTAAGGGGTTCTTCTACATAGAAGACCAAAGGAAATCCAAGGACATATTATCTATAATGCTGTAGTAAGCGTGCACAGTTGCTGTCACAAACTCAACTCCACACAGTTGTCACTGACTAGTTGGATATTCATTTCCCACTGAGCAAACCATTTCTGTACTTTCAGCATTAACATAAATTCATTTTGATCAGGTTTTTGCTTGGCAGACCTTATTTTTTTGTAATGACATTTGTCAATAAAGCTCATAACTGCAGCTATTTATGTCAAATTGTTTTGTGTTCTACTTGTAGCCCTGGTTGTCCTGAGAAGAAAATGGTCAAACTTAATTGTGAGGATAAATGAACATGCAGATAAATTAAAGTCAGATAAATGAAAAGCCCATTTTTGCTGGCTTCTCGGGTTATGAGGCAATTAAAAAATGTGATGAGACCGAAACGAAAGAGCATTTAGTTGACTAAAATGGCCCACTGTGTTCCTCATTTTGACAATAACTAGACCAAATCATTATTCAAATAGAAGAAATTTGCCTAAGACTTACAGATATTTTAGTCAAAATGACTAAGACTAGAATTAACCTAAAAAAAAGAACTACCACTGTTTTAAAAGCCACACTAACCCTGATATTCTACATATGTGGCTGTGTGCACACTGTATTGCACCGTCAAGCCCTCCACCTCTGTCTTCTTCCCCTCTCCTCCCTTCTCCCCCCCTTCCTTCTTCCCCACTCCTCCCTTCTTCCCCACTCCCTCCTCCCCCTGCCCCCTTCTTCCCCCTCTCCTCACCTCTCCTTCTTCTGCCCCCTCTCCTCCCTCTCCCCCCCTTCTTCCCCTCTCCCTTCTTCCCCACTCCCTTCTTCCCTCCCTCCTCCCCCTGCCCCCTCCTCCCATCTCCTTCTGCTGCCCCCTCTCCTCCTTCTGCCTCCTCTCCTCCCGCCCCCTCTCCCCTCCACTCCTTCTGCCTCCTCTCCTCCCGCCCCCTCTCCCTCTCTCCTCCCACCCCCTCTCCCTCTCTCCTCCCGCCCCCTCTCCTCCCCCTTCCCCTCTCCCTTATCTCCTCCCCCCCCTTCCCTCCCTTCTTCCCCACTCCCTTCTTCTCCCCCTCCTCCTTTCTTCCCCCTCTCCTCCCCTCTCCTTCTTCTGCCCCCTCTCCTCCCCCTTCTTCCCCCTCCCTTCTTCCCCCTTCCCTCCCTTCTTCCCCTCTCCCTTCTTCCCCCTCTCCTCCCCTCTGCTCCCGCCCCCTCTCCTCCCTTCTTCCCCCTTCTTCCCTCTCCCCCTCCCTTCTTCCCCCCCTTCTCTCCCCTCTCTTCTCCCCCCCTCCCATTCCTCCTCCTCCTTCCTCCCCCCCCTCCTCCTTTCCTCTCCCTCCTCCCCCCTCCCTTCCTTCCCTTCTTCCCCCCTCCTCCTTTCCTCTCCCTCCTCCCTTCTTCCTCCCCCTTTCCTCTCCCTCCTCCCCCCTCCCTTCCTTCCCTTCTTCCCCCCTCCTCCTTTCCTCTCCCTCCTCCCTTCTTCCTCCCCCTTCTTCCCCCCTCCTCCTTTCCTCTCCCCTCCCTTCCTTCCCTTCTTCCCCCCTTCTTTCCTCCCCCCCCCCCCCCCCCCCTTCTTCCCCCTCTCCCTTCTGCCCCTCCACCTCTCCTCTTACGAGAGGAGCCAAGGGTCTGAGTAAACAGACATGAACCTCCCTTTAACCTAGACTCCAGATATCAACATTGACTTCACTCACTGGCATCAGTGACTTGCCAAGTTGCCAACTCTCCCTCCTCTTTCCGTCTCTCCCTTTCTTTCCCCCTCTTTCTCTCTAGCATTACAGTTATGCATGAGTGTGTGTGTGTGTGCGTGTGTGCGCAAATCGCAGAATACCGGCTGTATTTCGAAAGTGATATATCTTGAAAACGTGATTGCTGACATGAAAAACATTTTGGGACTACCAACAATGGACAAATAATAACCAACATATAGTTTTGGGGTGGAGTTCTCCTTTAACTGTGACCCTGGAGACATGATAACCATGGTTACTGGGGGGGGGGGGGGGTGTCTGTCTGCAAAAGAAAGAGGGGGGAAGAAATAAAGAAGAAGAAAGGAAGACTGAGAGCGAGAGAGAAAGAGGGGTAGAGGGAGGAGGGAGAGTTGGCAACTTGGCAAGTCACTGATGCCAGTGAGTGAAGTCAATGTGCTTATCTGGAGGGAGCTTCTGGAGGGAAATGTAGCCAGGCATCACGCATTACAAAGAGACAGACTGTTACACTGCTGCAGTCAAGAGGAGAGAGAGGAGAGATAGGCAGAGAGGATCGGTGACTGAAAGAAAGAGTGGGACAAGAGTGCTCTGAAAGGAGAGAGAACTGAAAAGGGGGACTGTCAAGGTTGTGTTCAGCAGGGGTGTAATTCTGTTGCAAAACGTTTTCCTCAATTCCCGACCTGGAAGACAACCAATGTCTTCTAAACGTACATGAGAGATTCTTATGAAAACAGTTTTAAAATGTCTGTAGCACACTGAGTGACAAAACCATGGTGAATCTGCAAAAATCAACTATCATTCTGAGGACTAAGATGTCTAAGTGTCTTATTTTAAATACATATTAGCCAGAATTGTTCACATTTTAGTTTAGTGTAAAAGGTGCAATATGCAGAAATCTCTCCGCCATTTCCTGGTTGCTAAAATTGTAATAGTTTGCCTAATTTCAGTTTATGTGGCCAAAAAAAAAATAAAAATGGATAGTGTAGAGCAGTGTTAGCTAGCCAGCTAGATTACCATGGTGCTACGATATCAGATAGGCGCTAGTCAGGGTTTTCATTAGGAAAATGTGGCGCTGGATATTTGAACGGCAGCATTATAAATTTACCAGACATTTGAGAAATGTATTGGACCCATATGCATTGGGTCCGTAACCTGATTATGGCGTCCACCCACGGTGCTCATAATGACAGAAATCACATTTAGATTATGGCAACTCATCTTAACAGAACATGCAAGTCGAGGATGCAACGATGTGAGATCCCTTCTTACCAAATTCCGATGCCCACATTTACTTATCCTCAGCCAACAAGACGAGTAACGAACAGCAAAATCACTACCCTATGTCAATCTACTATCCCCACATCATAGAAAAGTTAAACTATTCTAAACAGACTCTGGGTCAGTTGTGGGACGATAGATCCTAAACTCATCCAACCAATAGGCCGAGGCTACATAAAGAAAAGGTTTAAAAGCAACGAGTCAGATGCAACAGATCAGAACGTTTAGCTTAAAATGCTGATAAACTATTATTTCTTCCCATTATAAGCACAGCAATGTGCACAAGGCAGTAAGCTACGCGCAAATGTTCTTTCCATAATGCAATTAGCGGGAAATGAGTCCAACGCGAAGGATATACTGTAATATCATGTAGATAGGGGTAAAGTGCAGTTCAGTAACCAGCAAACCTGAATTAAGACTAAGTTCAATTAGGTTCACACTCATTTGCAGTAGGCTAGATCTTTTAGATAATCAATACAATGTCCGAGTGTCAGACTAAGCTGTGGGCGATTACTCAAAGGTTGTTTACAATAGCATTTAGGAAATATTTATGTAATGGATGTAATTTCGACTATAGTCTGCACTATATCTCTAAATATATTAGTCTTGTGTTTAGCTAGCGCAGACGTTAGGAGGGTGGGAACATAGACCATCGCCCAGTTAGGGAGATGACGACCTCTGACCTCTGCAGCTGAAAAGAGAAGGGATAAATGGAGGTGTCTACTTTTTTCTATTTCTACCAATGACCCGCCTCTGGCATTAAACAAAGCCTGTGTGTCCAGGTATGCTGATGATTCAACCATATACGCATCAGCAACCACAGCTATTGAAGTCACTGAAACACTTAAAGAGTTGCAGTCTGTTTTGGAATGGGTGGCCAGTAACAAACTGGTCCTGAACGTCTCTAAAACTAAGAGCATTGTATTTGGTACAAATCATTCCCTAAGTTCTAGACCTCAGCTGAATCTGGTAATGAATGGTGTGGCTGTTGAACAAGTTGAGGAGACCAAATTACTTGGTGTTACCTTAGATTGTAAACGGTCATGGTCAAAATATATAGATTCAATGGTTGTAAAGATGGGGAGAGGTCTGTCTGTAATAAAGAGATGCTCTGGTTTTTTGAACAAAGCAAGTCCTGCAGGCTCTAGTTTGGTCTTATCTTGATTATTGTCCAGTCATATGGTCAAATGCTGCAAAGAACGACCTAGTTAAGCTGCAGCTGGCCCAGAACAGAGCGGCACGTCTTGCTCTTCATGGTAAATCAGAGGACTAATATTAATACTATGCATGTCTCTCTTGGCTAAGAGTCGAGGAAAGACTGACTGTGTCAATTCTTGTTTTTATAAGAAACATTAATGTTGGAAATTCCAAATGGTTTGCATAGTCAACTTACACACAGCATTGACACACACTTACCCCACCAGAGATGCCACCAGGGGTCTTTTCACAGTCTCCAGGTCCAGAACAAATTCAAGGAAACGTACAGTACTATACAGAGCCATGAGTGCATGGAGCTCCTTTTCATCTTACATAGCACAAATTAACAGCAAACCTGGTTTCAAAAAAGAAAGTAAAACCTCACCCCCCATGTGACCCACTTGTGTGTATGTACTGACATGTATTTGTAACTGATAGATACACACTACATGTTAAAGTTTTTAAATGTAAATGATAAAGTATTTTGTCTGTAATGTTTTTTTTCCGCTATGTGTCGGACCTCAGTAAGACTAGCTGTCGCCATTGGCGTCGGCTAATGGGGATCCTAATAAATCAATGTCAAAAACAACGATGAGACAGCCTAAAAGGGAGGAGGTAGGCACTCTGACGGCGTGGTGCCAGGTAAACAACCTCTCCATCAACGTTAGCCTTAACAAAGGAGCTGATTGTGGACTTCAGGAGGAACCAGGCTGGACATGCCGCCGTGGAGACGGTCAATCATTTCAAATTCCTCTGCGTTCACAGCTCAGAGAAGCTGAAATGGTATAACCACACGGGCACCGTAGTGAAGAAGGCATGACAGCCTCAGGATGCTGAAGAAATGTGGCCTGTCCCCGAGGGCACTCAGTGTTCTACAGGAGCACCATCGAGAGCATACTGTCAGGCTGCATCACGGCCTGGTACGACAGCTCCACCGCCGCGGACCCGAAAGGCTCTTCAGAGGATGATACGTGCAGCCGATGCACCATTGGGTGCACACTGCCTGCCCTACAGGACACCTACAACACCAGGTGTTGCAGCAATGCCAGGAAGAGCATCAGGGAACCCAGCCACGCCCTGTTCTCCCCGCTTCAAAATCTCTCTGATGCAGGCAGTACAGGAGCATCATGGCAAAAACGTAAAGACTGGCCAATAGTTTCTACCCTCAGACTGCTGAATAGCCCTTGAATGAGTAGGTGATCAAACTTTTGACTGACAAATGTTCGTTAATTCAGCATTTCTACATGCATGACAGCCATTCCATTCCAGTGTCTGTTGAATTCCAACACAGGCACACCTCATTCTACTGAATTAGGTACTGATTAGGTGATCACCTGAACCAAATCTTATTTAACGAGGAAAAGTATAAAAACCACTGATGTGGACATCACTATCCTCTTGCAATAGGACCAGCTGGATGGCAAAAACAGTGCTAATAGTACCTCAAAAGTAATATTAATCAAAAAATAACTATTGACCATGCCAAAAGAGTTGAAAAGGATTGTTTTGAGTGAGGAAAAGAAGGGTTCAATTCTGGCTTTACTGGCAGAGGGATACAGTGAGCGTCAGGTTGCTTCCATCCTTAAAATTTCAAAGACGGCGGTTCATAAGAACAAGGTCAAGCAGCAGACATTGGGGACAACAAAGCTACAGACCGGCAGAGGGCGAAAACGACTCTCTACTGACCGGGATGACCGCCAACTAATTCGAATGTCACTCAACAACCGTAGGATGACATCAAGTGACCTACAAAAAGAATGGCAAACGGCAGCTGGGGTGAAATGCACAGCGAGGACGGTTCGAAACAGGCTCCTAGGGGCAGGGCTGAAGTCGTGCAAAGCTAGAAAAAAGCCCTTCATCAATGAGAAGCAAAGAAGAGCCAGGCTGAGGTTTGCAAAAGACCATAAGGATTGGACCGTAGAAAGGTCATCTTCTCTAATGAGTCCAATTTTCAGCTTTGCCCAACACCTGGTCGTCTAATGGTTAGACGGCGAACTGGAGAGGCCTACAAGCCACAGTGTCTCGCACCCACTGTGAAATTCGGTGGAGGGTCGGTGATGATCTGGGGGTGCTTCAGCAAGGCTGGAATCGGGCAGATTTGTCTTTGTGAAGGACGCATGAATCAAGCCACGTACAAGGTTGTCCTGGAAGAAAACTTGCTTCCTTTTGCGCTGACATTGTCCCCCAACTCTGAGGATTGGTTTTTCCAGCAGGACAATGCGCCATGCCACACAGCCAGGTCAAACAAGGTGTGGATGGAGGACCACCAGATCAAGACCCTGTCATGGCCAGCCCAATCTCCAGACCTGAACCCCATTGAAAACTTCTGGAATGTGATCAAAAGGAAGATGGATGGTCACAAGCCATCAAACAAAGCTGAGCTGCCTGAATTTTTGCGCCGGGAGTGGCATAAAGTCACCCAACATCAATGTGAAAGACTGGTGGAGAGCATGCCAAGACGCATGAAAGCTGTGATTGAAAATCTGGGTTATTCCACCAAATATTGATTTCTGAACTCTTCCTCAGTTAAAACATTAGTATTGTGTTGTTTAAAATGAACATTAACTTATTTTCTTTGCATTATTCGAGGTCTGACAACACTGCATTTTTGTTATTTTGACCAGTTGTCATTTTCTGCAAATAAATGCTCAAAATGACAATATTTTTATTTGGAATTTGGGAGAAATGTTGTCAGTACTTTATACAATAAAACAAAAATGTTATTTTTACCCAAAACACATACCTATAAATAGTCAAACCAGAGAAACTGATAATTTTGTAGTGGTCTCTTATTTTTTCCCAGAGCTGTATGTATGTGTTATATATATATTACAATAAAGGAACGTTTGAGAAGGAAATTACAATAAAGGAACGTTTGAGAATGCATATTTAATAGACCTATAAGAAAGAGTTCCAAACCTCTCTGCCAATAACAGCTCGTTTTATATATATATATATGGGGGAATAACAACAGGGGGAGAAGCAGCATGACCATTGAGTGAAATAAAAACAAATATTTAAAAAAGTAATATAAATATATAATATAAATAGCATCTATATACATAACTGTGGCAGTGATTAATAAATATTTTTTTAGGTTATGTATATAGCGTATACTATTTATATATATTACATTTTTGATTTCACTCATGCTGCTACTCCCCCTATTATCATACCCCCACATCCCCCTCAGTCTTTACTCTGCCTCCACCCAATGGACATTTATCTATTCATCACTGCCACAGTTATGTATATAGTGCTATTTATATTTATATTGGTTTTTTTATTACCATTTTCATTATTATATTTCACTAGTCCTGCATGTTGGAGCCTAAGATTTTCACTGTACCCTGCAATCATACCTGCAACCCGGCACACTGTGACTATTAAACAATCTGAATCTGAGGAAGAGTCCACGAGTTGTGGTTGGTCAAATTTTCTGTGCTACGCCAAACAGTACCCATCTAATAACGCCCATCAGCCAGCTGGAACAGAGTAATGGTCTGACTAGGCAATATTTTTAATAGCTAGGTGAAGGTGTGCGTTTCTTAAAGGCTCAGTGCAGTCAAAATTGAGATTTTCCTGTGTTATATATATATATATATATAGCCACACTGTGGTTACAATAATAATGTGAAAATGATAATGCCCTTTTAGTATAAGTGCTGTTTGAAAAGACAGCCTCAATTTTTAAGCTTGTTCTGGTCTGCCTGGTGACATCACCAGGCGGTAAATTAGTTAGATGCACTCCAGGATCCTAAGCACAACAATTTTGTAACATATAGTACAAATTGGATTCATACCATATCATACGAATTGCAAAAAAATTGTAACAAAAAACATATACGAAAACAGACATAGTACACAAAAAACAAAGGAACACTTTTGGCTCAGGCGTGCACCACTTTCAAAACTACTGGATGAAATTATAATAAAGGAACGTTTGAGAATGCATCTTTAATAGACCTATAAGAAAGAGTTCCAAACCTATCTGCCAATAACAGCTAGTTTTCAGTTTTCCCCTCCCCACTCAGACCACTCCCAGACAGTCCTAGCTAAATTCTTACTTGAGAAATTGCTTTTTGCTAAGAAGCCATTTTTATTTATATTAGATCATTTTAATGGAAAACAATCACAGTTAGGTACCCAATTGTTACCCAGAAATGATTTTATATTGAGATAAAAACGGCTGCATTAGACATTTAAGATTGACATAAGGTCTCTTTAGCAAAAGCCAATTCAACTATTTGCACATTTTCAAAGGGTTTTTATGACAAGCATGTGGGAGAAACGGAGTGGTTGTGCAATCATGTGCGTTAGCTAAATCAATCCAGCACGAAGTTACAAGACAGAGAGCTGTGTTGTTGACAAAGCAATGCATGGGGGGTGGGCGATAACTAAATATGACAGTATTTTATGTGTTCATAAAAAGGATGGTTGGAAACATTGGTAATGACTTAAATCATTGACACATCTTGCTAGTTCATCAATACGAAAAAAACTGTCTGGAATTATTGGTCCTAAATCAAATCATGCCATTCGACTTTTCCTTTAGCTCGCTAGTTAGCAAACCAGGCTAACGTTACAGTACATTATTCACGTCCCTTATCAAACTTCAGCTACGTACAAAATTGAAAATCTAATATGCTAACTAGTTAACGCCAGCTAATTCACAAAAACCCAATGAGCAGTAGCTAATATTTTCAACATGGACACGAGGTATGCATGAAGTTAGCCATTATTGCAAGCTAGCTAACTAGCATTAGCTAGCTACGTTGTAAATGCAGGCGCTTTCATACGGGTGAATGGCTGTCTGTGCGTATTGTCATGGCACGGTTGTATGTCAAGGCCACTAGTTGACTGAATTGCTCGTTAGTGTACTGTAGTTACCTAACGTTAGCTAGCAATACAAATTACATTGGGTAACACGCAAATCCCCCATTTGTTACTATTAATTTTATTTTGTTGAGAACATTAAATCAACCACGCACAACGTGTACATATATTCGTTGCATAGCCAGCTACAACCCCGTAGCTAGTGTTTAAAAAAAAAAAAGACTGTTAGTTAGCTAAACTTCCCCCATTCTCTATCCCCAGTGTAAGAATAGCGGCAAGGCGGACACCGCTAGCTAGCTAGCTAGCCCGATACACACGGGAAGGGAACGCGGGCAGCTCGGTCGGATTTGGACCACTTTTACTGGACAGATCCGGACAAATGTTGCGCCACCAAAAATCAACACCACGAAATTATCTCCGAATTCCACACGAATAAACGTTTGCTTGTGATAATTCCTACCTTGTTTTTATGAATTGCAATGAATTGTATCCTCTCTCCCGCAGCTCTCTTCCCCCTCCTAGCTTCAAAATGGCGCCAATTTGCTCCGACAGCACCCGTGGGCCAAAAACCATACAAAGGGCCAGAGCGCCATCTATGGCGCCACACCGGGACCGCCACACCGGGACCGAACCGACGGGTTGAATAATATTACTGGATTCACTTCATTAAAGCCGTTTTTTTTTTTTTTTTAGTTGAAAAAATCTGATGGTGCAAGTGCCCTTGTGCCTCCATGGGCATTACGCCTCTTTGGACTGGTGGCTTCAGTTAATTTCCTGCAATTCTACACATTTAGCCATGGGGCAGAGAGAACATTTAGCAATTTTATAACACATTTAATGCAATTCTACTCATGGGGCAGAAGAAACGAAATCTGTTTTACAGCTAATGTCCTGCAATTCTACCAATTTTTCCATAATATAATTATTATAATTTTTTAGCTCTTTTAAACGCCCACAAGAGCGGACATGCACTTTTTTCCAGCTGAAAGACGTTTACCCGTGATGTTGCACAACGATTGAAGTCAAAAAGTCTCCGTTTTAGTCAAAGTATATTTGGTGTTGAAATTGGAAATCCTACGTGGTAACTTCTGATATTTTCCGTGACAATGCCGTGTGTTTCCTCTATGATATGATGTGCTAATACTTTTCATTCTACATTTCTTTTCAGGGATGGGTTTTATTTGCATGTACCACCCACCATTATGGCATTGTTTATTAATCAGAAACACCGGCTAAGTTCTTCCTCTTTGTTAGCAGTTTTGTCATGTTCACAGTTTTCCTGCGATTGGGCTACTTTGAAAACTATGTCGCGGGTGAATATTTATTTGTTGCGGGTTTTTGGGCTATTTCTAAGTTGCACCGCGGCCACCATGGGATTTCTCTTAAAAATATATTTCACAGTGACCTGCTGCTGACTGTGAGGCAGGCTGTTGCTGAGTGAAATCTCCAAAGTAAGCTTTGGCAATATGTACATTGTTACGTCATGCCAATAAAGCAAATTGAATTGAGAGGTGGAGGAGTGTGTGTGTGTGTGTGTGTGTGTGTGAGTGTGTGTGTGTGTGTTGAGAGAGCAGTACTGCTATTGGCTGAGTCACGTGAGCGAGAGAAGCGAGAGAAGCGAGAGCAGCACGCGCGCAGGTTGTGACTTTTTACCAGTTAGTTGTAGGTAGGCTATTTAGATTGTCATTATGGAGACACCTATTTCCAACCATTTTCCATAAAACACATTAATATGTTAGAACTGATTCACATCAATAAATAATGGAGACAAAGCACTGGAAAACGACTGTGGGCGCACTAGAGCGCATTACATACATTCGCTCGGAGGTGGGTTAAACGATTAGTTACCGGAGTGTAACTCCAGTTCTATGAGTGGAGCGGAGCCCCATAGGGGAGCTCTGCTCCTAGTGGTTTACCCTCTGCCCTAAGGCAGCAGCAGCCTGAGACAAAATTATGCACACACCTGCAGCCAATAGGAGCACAGGTGTCCCTATAAGAGGGGATGCCTCCCCTCAATCAGCCTCCCGAGATATTTATCTTCAGCGAGACTAGAGAGGGTCGGCAGGGCCTTAAGTCCTATGGGGCTCCGCTCCACTCATAGAACTGGAGTTACACTCCGGTAACTGGGCGGCAGGTAGCTTAGTGGGTAAGAGCGTTGTGCCAGTAACCGAAAGGTCGCTGGTTCTAATCCCCGAGCCGACTAGGTGAAAAATCTGTCGATGTGCCCTTAAGCAAGGCACTTAACCCTAATTGCTCCTGTAAGTCGCTCTGGATAAGAGCGTCTGCTAAATGACTAAAATGTAAATGTAACTAATCGTTCTATATCGTGGAGCTCCGCCCCATAGGGGAGCTCTGCTCCTAGTGGTTTAAGGTGGAGCGTAGCGCTCCAAAATGTACTCCCTGCCGAGCCTAACACTTCCCATCGAAACGAAAAGGTCAGACCTAGCAATGGCTGCAACCAAGTCCCGCAGTACTGCAACTAAAAACCCCTACGGGCGTCACAATATACCCCGTCATCGGTTAAAGACCCGCCCCACCTAGTCCAATGGCAATGCCAATGACTAGTGGGCAGATCACCAGAATAGAAGCCATACTAATCTGTACTAGCAGATAGATGTGCCTCAATATCCTGTGAAAACACTACCGACCACTAATGGAATGACACCAAGTGTCACTCTACATTGTGAACGCGGTAGACCGCCTCACTCACTCAATGGAATCCCAGAGATTAGTGGGCAGGAACAAAACATGGGTCATACTAAACTGAACAAGCAGATAGATGACCTCACATTCTGTCAATCAACACATGCCTCTACTGTACTGAACCTGTCAGTCAGGAGTCATGCCACAAAATATGTTTTCTTATCCAAAGCGGACCTGATGGAAACCTTGTCCATAGTCCTGCTTTTTCCTCTCCTCCTAGCTCAAGATCTCCCTTCAGCTATGCTGAGTACAGACCGAGCCAAAGAGTTAGAAAACACACCTGTCAAAAACACGTCTTCCTAACCAAAGCGGACCTGATGGAAACCTGTGTCCACAGTCCTGCTTCTCCTCTCTTTCTTGCTCAAGATCTCCCTTCAGCCACGCTGAGTACAGATCGAGCCAGAGAGTTAGAAGACATATCTAAGAGATAGAAACAGATAAATGGAGACGGCGTCGACCAGGATGCTGCTCTACAGATATCCTCTACCCCTGTTCCTCTGAAAAGGGCATTAGAAGCCGCTACTCCACGAGTGGAGTGAGCTCTGATACCCTGAGGCAATTGCCGCCCCGCTGCCTCATAAGCTGTCTCAATGCCTTCACAAAGCCAGTGAGACAACCGCTGTTTTGAAAGTGGTCTACCTAGTGCAGCCGCACCGTGACACACAAACAACTGAGGCGATGACCTAATCGCTGCTGTGCGCTCGACGTAACACGCCAAAGCGCGTACCGGGCACAGGCGATGGAGCTTTTCCTCACTCCTCTCTCTATGAGGAGGAGGAGAAAAAGCCCACAGCTCCACGGTCTGTGACCTATATGAACTCTTAATAACCTTCGGCACAAATGCCGGGTTAGGACGTAACACTGCTCTGCTCAGGTCACCATTGATGGCCCGGCAGTCATGTCTCGTCGAAAGAGCACACAAATCACTGACCCACTTAGCTGTAGTCAAAGCGAGCAACAGTGCTGTCTTCATAGACAGCATCTTGAGGGGTATTTGATTCAATGGCTCGAACGGCGACTTACCTAGCGCTTCGAGTACCAAAGACAAATCCCACTGAGGAAGCGTGACTCTAGGTGTTGGCCTAAGTCGCCGCGTTCCTAATAGGAAGCGTTTCACTAGAGGGTGGCTAAAGACATTGTCTCTGCCAAACCCCTCATGACACGCGTGACGCGAATAGGTCCACCTCGGCTCTCCCGAATTGTTCCCAAATCTGAAGAACAATGTCCGGATGCAGACACCACTCGTCGTCTCGAGGACCCCCTCTTGACATGAGGTCTGCTCCTACGTTCAAGTAGCCCGGAATGTGTGCTGCTCTCAATGAGCGAAGGTGCTCGTGAGCCCACAGCCACAATTCCTCGGCCACCTGATGGAGAGCAGGAGACCTGACTCCTCCCTGGCGATTTATGTGAGCTACTGTGGTCCGGTTGTCTGACCAGACCAGCACATCGCGACCCCGAAGGGTAGACACGAAGTGGGTCAGAACCAGTCGAACCGTTTCCAACTCCAAGAGGTTGATATGACGACCTGATTGAGGCCACACACCTCCTATCGCTTGGGTCTGACATGTCCCTCCCCATCCCGTCAGGGACGCAGCCGTGAATACTGGGATGTGAGAGGACACCTTTCCTATCGGGACTCCGTGCGTGAGAACGCGCGGGTTTCTCCAATAGTTCAGATCTGCACTGAGCGAGAGGGGAACCACCACCAACCGATGACGTTGACGCAATGGGTCTAGTCTTAGTTGGGCGAACCATTGCTGCATCCTGCGCATATGCAGGAGTCCCAGCGGAACCACAGAGTGGGCTGACGACATGAGACCCAAAAGTGACATGATCGACAGCGCCGTCACCGTGTGATTCGGACGACACTTCCTCAGGGCTAGCAACAAGGCTACCCTTCGGGGGTCCGAAATTCGAGCCCTCATCCTCACAGTGTCTAGCTGTATCCCCAGGTAGACAATCTGATGAGTGGGCCAGGGCGCGCTCTTTTTCCAATTCACAGCAAACCCCAGACTTGTGAGATACATCACTGTCTGTGTTGTGTGAGTGATCGCCAGCTCTGCTGACGGGGTGAGAACCAGTAGTTCGTCCAGGTAGGCTAGTAGCCGTATTCCCTGACGACGCAACGGTTCCAATGCCGCCTCCACACACTTGGAAAATGTGCGAGGTGCCAGGGCGTACCCAAATGGCATCCTCGTGTATTCGTACGCCACCCCTTGAAAGGCGAACCGCAGAAACTTTCTGTGACGCGGCTGAACCGGCACATGAAAGTACGCGTCCTTTAGGTCTATGCTCGTACAAAAGTCCCCTCTCTGGACACATTCCAGCAGACGTTTTGTCGTTAGCATTCGGAAGGGCCGTTTGGTTATGCTCTCATTGAGAATGCGTAAGTCCAAAATCGGCCTCACTCCCCCCGTCTTTTTGGGCACTAGGAAATAAGGCGAATATAGCCCTTTGTTCCTTTGCTCCCGGGGAACTACTGTCACCGCCTCCTTCGCCAAAAGTTCCGTAATCTCTGTCATCAGAGCGGCCACTTTGTCTGGCGTTTTCATCACCGTCTCCACCACTCCCCTGAACGGGGGTGGGGTCCGGTGGAATTGGAGAGCATAACCCTTCTGCAACATCTGTTCTAGCCAGCGTGAGAGGGTGCAGCTTCTTCGCCACTGCCAGCAATGCAGAGAAAGCGGCTGAGCACGAAGCTGTGGTGCATCCAGTAGGAAGGACCTGTATTCCTCTATGGCCCTTACCGCCACTGTTCCCCAACATTGAAGTGGTGGAACAGCCCAAGGTGGGCCTCCCGTGAAAGGGAGAGGAACCATCAATGCGTTCTGAGAGAGAAAGAGGAGCAGGGACGTCGGTTAAACTCGTAACCGTCGTATTCCTGCCCTCCTTGAACGCATCGCGGGTCTGAATTGCGCTGACCGAGGTCACAGCCTGCGGCAGGGCACCATCCCCAGCAAGCGATTGCGTCATCTTAGGTGACTGCAATTCGCTATCAGAGCCCTTCACTACAGTACTCCTAGAAGTCTGTAGTATGAGGTCTCTATGAGGTAAAACAAGGCGGCGCCTTGATGCCTTCTTAACTTTCACCTTCTGTGTGTGTTCAACTCTGCACCCCTGGTGGGTTGATTCACACTCAGTGTGGTGAGTACTAGCTCGTTCTGTCAGGGGAGCCGATACGTTGGTTATACCCATAACCCTAGTAATCCGGCCCTCCGTGAACGTAGCATGGGTCTGAATCGCATTAACCGAGACCTTGGTCTGTGCTAGTGCGCCATCCCCAAATAGCGGCTGCGTCCTCATGTCAGAATCTGACAAAGACTGCTGCCTGCTATGTAAAGCACTTCTTATACGTGAAGTGTGATGTGACGACCTGATTGAGGTCTTATGGATACCTACTCTAAGTGCCTGTTCAGCAACGCACCCTCGGTGGGCTGAACGGCTCTTAGAGTGGTAAGGAAGAGAGGGTGAGATTTGAACGCTCTCGGACGTATTATGGAAAAGAGGCTCTATTTTGACAAAGTCAGGTGGAGCCAACTCTTTATTAAACACATCAACAAAGGCATTTACATCAACACCCATCCCTTCAACCGAAGGGTGGGGGGGAACAGTGGGCACGTTCGACACCATCGACGCGTCCTCCATCCACTCCCCCGCGTCCCGTCACGTACGCCTCCGTCACGTACCCCGGTCTACTTTGAGGGGCGGAGGTAGATGGCCTCTGGGACGGAGCGGGGCCGAGTCGTCCTGCCAACGGCAGGTGCTTGGCCAGCTGTTTCTTCTCCTCCTCCAGTTTGGAAAAACGCTCCGTCGCCTCCTTGACTGCGACCCCAAAGAGGCCGTCGTCAGAGAGGGGGGCGTTCAAGAGAGACGTCCTGTCTGCCTCTTTCATGGAAGTCAATGACAACCATAGGTGTCGCTCCCCGACCACCGAAGTGGCCATGGACCTCCCCGCGCAGACTGCGGACGCCTGTGTTAGGTGGAGTATGGCGCCAGAAATTCTGGACGCCTCCTCCACCTCCTCCGGTGCCAGCTCTGTTTTGCCCGTGGTTAAACGGGACAGAGCGGCCGCCAAGAGGGCAATGTTATTAGCTGCTGCTACAGCTTGGGCTCCCAACCCAAAGGACTTCTCTAACAGCGACGCTGTGAGTCGGTCATTCTGGGATGGCAATGTGGCCTTCTTGGAAGAGGGCCAAGGGCTCGAACCCGGTACAAGATACGCCGCCATGGCGCTCTCTAACCTGGGGATTCCCTTGCCCTGGAACCTTCCTTCCACTCTCGTGAATGGGAGGTACGCTTTCACTGGCGAACACGCCGCTAAAGGTGCCTCCCACGAGCCCTCAACGTACCTGGCCAAAGAAGGCATGGCAGGAGCCACTGGCTCTGCCGCCTTCCTCGGCCTGGGATAAGGACCGCCCTCCATCATATCAACCTCCGGTGCGGAGGGAAGAGGGGGCAGCCTTATCTCCAGACGTTGCGCAGCTCTCTCAATAAGACCCGGAAAATCCGCTCTCAGAGAGGCTGCAGCGAAGGACAGGGCTTCTGATCTCTCAGAGCTTGTGTCCCCTTCGCTATAGGGACTACAAGCCCTCTCGCTTTCCAAGGGAAAGGGGGGCTTGAAAATATGAGGGATGGGGTCTGACTGTTCCATCGGAACGCCGGACTCCTCCTCAAAATCCCTATCCTCCCCCGAGTCTGCGCCGTCGGACGACGCCTCTGAAGCAGAGGCTAGTATCGACAGCACGTCCTCAAGGGGGATGTCCTCCCTAAAAAACGCCCAACGCTGCTTCCTTTCCTTTAAAGAAAGGAGGGCGCAGGAGGCGCAATTCGGGGGACTGCAGACGCCTTCCTTGGCATGCTGGGATCCCAAACACACGAAACACAGGTCGTGGTGGTCATCGGCCACCATAGAAGTGCATCTGCACTGAGCTCTGAAAATAGCTTTTGGGGGTGGGAAATCTCCCGGTGTGCTCATTTAGACGACGTTGAAGACTGGAATATCAACGGCGTTTTCGTCCTGAGTCTTCGTGCTTCGTCTCTTCTTGGCTCTTCAGTCTAGTCATCCAGTCGCTGAAGATAAAGGGAGGCTGATTGAGGGGAGGCATCCCCTCTTATAGGGACACCTGTGCTCCTATTGGCTGCAGGGGTGTGCATAATTTTGTCTCAGGCTGTTGCTGCCTTAGGGCAGAGGGTAAACCACTAGGAGCAGAGCTCCCCTATGGGGCGGAGCTCCACGATATAGAACTGCATTCTAATGTTGACTGCATAAAGAAAACGGTATGAAGCAAAGTGTGTTATGCATGCTCAGTTTTTGGTTCTGGGGGGCTGCCCGAGTGGAAATTTGAAATGGAAGGTATGGAACTCCCTCGCGTGGTTCTTTTTATGGGGAAAAGTCTTCAATGAAACAGACATTAGGCTAAATGTGAAGAATTATACATTTGCCTCTGTTGGCCATCAAGTAACCTATTAATGTATATGCCATTGTAGGCTACCATTTGATAAAATAAATATGTTGAAGTGATGATATCACTGGAGTCATTACAAATCAATGTGTGCCACTTGTGTAGCCTACCTGGAGCTGGCAAACCAATTTAATAAATAGCCTAGAACTTCAGTTTATTGCTGTTGTAGCCTTGTGTTATTATGCAATTATTAATGGTCAGGTTTAGTTCATTAAATTGGAAATTATCAAAGCTCTATCGCAATTGCGATCAGTTGTTAGAACTCATTAGATTTACGGTAACAGTAGTCAGGTTAGGCTACAGGTAAAACAAATTCAAAAAAATACACACTGGCTGTTGTTGACAAGCATATTCAGTTCATAAACAGTACCAGTCAAACGTTTGGACACACCTACTCGTTCAAGGGTTTTTCTTTATTTTTACTATTTTCTACATTGTAGAATAATAGTGAAGACATCAAAACTATGAAATAACACATATGGAATCATGTAGTTACCAAAAAAGTGTTAAACAAATCGAAATATATTATATTTCAGATTCTTCAAAGTAGCCACCCTTTGCCTTGATGACAGCTTTGCACATTCTTGGCATTCTCTCAACCAGCTTCACCTGGAATACTTTTCCAAAAGTCTTGAAGGAGTTCCCACATATGCTGAGCACTTGTTGGCTGCTTTTCCTTCACTCTGCGGTCCAACTCATCCCAAATCATCTCAATTGGGTTGAGGTCGGGTGATTGTGGAGGCCAAGTCATCTGATGCAGCACTCCATCACTCTCCTTCTTGGTCAAATAGCCCTTACACAGCCTGGAGTTGTGTTGGGTCATTTTGTAATTATTGTAGGTAAGTATTGTATTCGACTGAGCCCGGTGAAGCAAGAAACTAGCTAACCCACTACCTGGACTAGCTAGCGGGTAGCTACTGGTAACTATTAGCAACTGTGGATAGTTGTTTCACGCCTGTGAGTACCTGTAATTACGCCAGCTAGCTGCCTACAATAATTACATACAATAATGCCTACCATTCAGCCGTTTTTCTAACCTCATTGTCTGAAGCGTTAACGTTAGGTAGTAAGTAGCTACTGTGCTCAAAATGTAGCTAGCTTGTTGCTACCTGGATATCTACTAAACAATAGCTGGAACGACCTAGCGAACAGACGCGAACTGGCTGAGTCAATTCAGTGGCTAGCTTTGCACTTGGCTAGCTAACAGTAGCTGCTAGGGGTAAGTTATAACCTACATTTGTGTTTTGTTTTTACATACTGGTAGCCAGAGTCGTTCAAGGGAATTCGGGACATGGGTGACTAGTTAACGTTAGCTTGGCTCTCTCTGTGTGTTCGTGCCGTGGGAGGACGGGTTTCTTCGTTGGCAGAAAGCAATGGCTAGCTAGTATGCTAACTATTCTAGCTAACTAACTGGCTGAATAAGTTGACGACGGACTCGCTCAAGCTGTCGGGACTAACCCACAATGTTAGACACAGACACGTATGATCTGCTTGGCTTGTTGACACACTGGTGGTTTTTTGTGGCCGAGTATTGGTGCTAAACCGTGTTGTTGGAGTCCAGCATGCTAGTTGGCTGTGGCGTCATATGACTAGGTGCCCTGGACGGTTTTCACGGAAGAATACTGTACCAAGTTAGCTAGCTGAATAAACTAAGTTAGTCTATTCCTAGAAAACATTGAACCGCTGTAGTTTACAACAATGATAGTTTTTGAGGGGGAAGTTGGGAGAGTTATATTTGGGTGTTTCAGTGAAACGTAAGTGAGGGAGGCCCCGCTCTCTCGCTTTCCCAGATGTTTAGTTCATTTCATTCCGATCTCCTTTGCATTATTGTAGCCATTTTCTGTAGCCTGTCAACTATGCCTCTGTCTATCCCTGTTCTCTCCTCTCTGCACAGGCTATATAAACGCCTCACACCGCGTTTCTGCTGCCTCTCTAACCTGGTGGTCCCTGCACGCACGACCCACGTGGAGTTCCAGGTCTCAGGCAGCCTCTGGAACTGCCGTTCTGCGGCCAACAAGGCAGAGTTCATTTCAGCCTATGCTACCCTCCAGTCCCTCGACTTCTTGGCGCTGACGGAAACATGGATTACCACTGAAAACACTGCTACTCCTACTGCTCTCTCCTCGTCTGACCATGTGTTCTCGCATACCCCAAGAGCATCTGGTCAGCGGGGTGGTGGCACAGGAATCCTCATCTCTCCCAAGTGGACATTCTCCCTTTTCCCCCTGACCCATCTGTCTATCTCCTCATTTTAATTCCATGCTGTCGCAGTCACTAGCCCATTCAAGCTTAACATCCTTGTCATTTATCGCCCTCCAGGTTCCCTTGGAGAGTTCATCAATGAGCTTGACGCTTTGATAAGTTCCTTTCCTGAGGATGGCTCACCCCTCACAGTTCTGGGTGACTTCAACCTCCCTACGTCTACCTTTGACTCATTTCTCTCTGCCTCCTTCTTTCCACTCCTCTCCTCTTTTGACCTCACCCTCTCACCGTCCCCCCCTACTCACAAGGCAGGCAATACGCTTGACCTCATCTTTACTAGATGCTGTTCTTCTACTAATCTCACTGCAACTCCCCTCCATGTCTCCGACCACAACTTTGTATCCTTTTCTCTCTCGCTCTCCTCCAACACTACTCACTCTGCTCTCTCTCTCCCGCTACTCTCTCCTCTTCCATCCTATCATCTCTTCCCTCTGCTCAATCCTTCTCCCTCCAATCTCCTGATTCTGCCTCCTCAACCCTCCTCTCCTCCCTTTCTGCATCCTTTGACTCTCTATGTCCCCTATCCTCCCGGCCGGCTCGGTCCTCCCCTCCTGCTCCGTGGCTTGACGAATCATTGCGAGCTCACAGAACAGGGCTCCGGGCAGCCGAGCGGAAATGGAGGAAAACTAGACTGTTTCTGCTGCTAAAGCTACTTTCTACCACTCTAAATTCCAAGCATCTGCCTCTAACCCTAGGAAGCTCTTTGCCACCTTCTCCTCCCTGCTGAATCCTCCTCCCCCTCCCCCCTCCTCCCTCTCTGTGGATGACTTCGTCAACCATTTTGAAAAGAAGGTTGACGACATCCGATCCTCGTATGTTAAGTCAAATGACATTGCTGGTCCTGCTCACACTGCCCTACCCTATGCTTTGACTTCTTTCTCCCCTCGCTCTCCAGATGAAATCTTGCGACTTGTGACGGCCGGCCGCCCAACAACCTGCCCGCTTGACCCTATCCCCTCCTCTCTTCTCCAGACCATCTCCGGTGACCTTCTCCCTTACCTCACCTCGCTCATCAACTCATCCTTGACCACTGGCTATGTCCCTTCCGTCTTCAAGAGAACGAGAGTTGCACCCCTTCTCAAAAAACCAACACTCGATCCCTCTGATATCAACAACTACAGACCAGTATCCCTTCTTTCTTTTCTCTCCAAAACTCTTGAAGGTGCCGTCTTCAGCCAACTCTCTTGCTATCTCTCTCAGAATGACCTTCTTGATCCAAACCAGTCAGGTTTCAAGACTGGTCATTCAACTGAGACTGCTCTTCTCTGTGTCACGGAGGCTCTCCGCACTGCTAAAGCTAACTCTCTCTCCTCTGCTCTTGTCCTTCTAGACCTGTCTGCTGCCTTTGATACTGTGAACCATCAGATCCTCCTCTCCACCCTCTCCGAGTTGGGCATCTCCGGCGCGGCTCACTCTTGGATTGCGTCCTACCTGACCGGTCGCTCCTACCAAGTGGCGTGGCGAGAATCTGTCTCCGCACCACGTGCTCTCACCACTGGTGTCCCCCAGGGCTCAGTTCTAGGCCCTCTCCTATTCTCGCTATACACCAAGTCACTTGGCTCTGTCATATCCTCACATGGCCTCTCCTATCATTGCTACGCAGACGACACACAACTAATCTTCTCCTTTCCCCCTTCTGATAACCAGGTGGCGAATTGCATCTCTGCATGTCTGGCAGACATATCAGTGTGGATGACGGATCATCACCTTTAGCTGAACCTCGGCAAGACGGAGCTGCTCTTCCTCCCGGGGAAGGACTGCCCGTTCCATGATCTCGCCATCACGGTTGACAACTCCGTTGTGTCCTCCTCCCAGAGTACGAAGAGCCTTGGCGTGACCCTGGACAACACCCTGTCGTTCTCCGCTAACATCAAGGCGGTGACCCGATCCTGTAGGTTCATGCTCTACAACATTCGGAGAGTACGACCCTGCCTTACACAAGAAGCGGCACAGGTCCTAAACCAGGCACTTGTCATCTCCCGTCTGGATTACTGCAACTCATAACTCATTGTTGGCTGGGCTCCCTGCCTGTGCCATTAAACCCCTACAACTCATCCAGAATGCCGCAGCCCGTCTGGTGTTCAACCTTCCCAAGATCTCTCACGTCACCCCGCTCCTCCGCACACTCCACTGGCTTCCAGTTGAAGCTCGCATCTGCTACAAGACCATGGTGCTTGCCTACAGAGCTGTGAGGGGAACGGCACCTCCATACCTTCAGGCTCTGATCAGTCCCTACACCCAAACGAGGGCATTGCGTTCATCCACCTCTGGCCTGCTGGCTCCCTACCTCTGCGGAAGCACAGTTCCCGCTCAGCCCAGTCAAAACTGTTCGCTGCTCTGGCACCCCAATGGTGGAACAAGCTCCCTCACGACGCCAGGACAGCGGAGTCACTCACCACCTTCCGGAGACACTTGAAACCCCACCTCTTTAAGGAATACCTGGGATAGGATAAAGTAATCCTTCTACCCCCCCTTACCCCACCCCAAAGAAAAGAAAAAAGAAAGAAAAAAAAAACATATTGTAAAGTGGTTATCCCACTGGCTATATGGTGAATGCACCAATTTGTAAGTCGCTCTGGATAAGAGCGTCTGCTAAATGATGTAAATGTAAAAAATTTAAATGTATTGTCCTGTTGAAAAACAAATGATAGTCCCACTAAGCGCAAACCAGATGGGATGGCGTATCGCTGCAGAATGCTGTGGTAGCCATGCTGGTTAAATGTGCCTTGAATTCTAAATTGGCTCTTACAGGCTCTGCATGGTCAATCTGACATCTGCAGTGGTCTTCCAGCATTTACTGCCATGAGGCCTCTGCAGAAGTCAGAGCAAACATACTTTTAGGCTTCGTGGAGCAGAGCAGAGCTGTTGTGAAGGAAGTTGTGTTTATACAGGACCTCCCACCCCCACCTACCATCAACCAATCATGTCAATGCAGAGCTATATGGAGCCCTCCACATTGTTACAAAATGTGAGAGGTGCACAGCGATGCGGTACAGAGCTTGATTTATTTGGCCTCTGCATGCCTCCTGATGCTTTGAAATTGCATCATACCTTCCATACGAAGCCTCCGACCACATTGTCGAATCAAGCATAAATGGGCTTTTAGGCTATCCATAGTACCGGAGCATAAATGGGCTTTTAGGCTATCCATAGTACCGGAGCATAAATGGGCTTTTAGGCTATCCATAGTACCGGAGCATAAATTGGCTTTTAGGCTATCCATAGTACCGGAGCATAAATGGGCTTTTAGGCTATCCATAGTACCAGAGCATAAATGGGCTTTTAGGCTATCCATAGTACCGGAGCATAAATGGGCTTTTAGGCTATCCATAGTACCGGAGCATAAATTGGCTTTTAGGCTATCCATAGTACCAGAGCATAAATGGGCTTTTAGGCTATCCATAGTACCGGAGCATAAATAGGCTTTTAGGCTATCCATAGTACCAGAGCATAAATGGGCTTTTAGGCTATCCATAGTACCAGAGCTTCATCTTATTATTTCTATTACTATGGCAGATTCGCTGGTTTTGAGATACTGGTTTTCCCTATCCATCTGTGGCAAAGTTTTGCCTAAACGTTTATGACAAATCCAGCTCCAGAACCAGCCATAGCCTAGCCAGCTGGCTAATCTTTTGAATACGGTGTAGCAACAAGAGATAACATTAGCTGGCTAAGGTTAGCATGCCATCTACATTGACAGCTGTCAGCACCCTACTTGTTGTTATTTCTCCAATCCAGCCTGCATCATTCTTCGGAGGTGGAACCTCAACGAGAATTTCTTCGAAATAGGGGTGGCATTGCCCTCTGGGAGGGGCCTTTAAAGCTAAATTGCTACAATTCTACAAATGTTTCCATTATTTTATGTCATGTTAATACAACCTGGACTCAGGGGTAGACGTAACATGATAAATGTAAGTCAGAGACACTCCAATTAGTATGATATGTTACCTTTCGTATGGTATGTATTAATTTGTGGATGTCCATCACCATTTTCGTATGACATGTTACAAATTACAATTCTTATTAAACGTTATGAATTGCAGTGCTTACAATATGTAACCGAATTGCAATTCGTACATGTTACACATTTTCAAAATGTATGATATTTTAAAAATCTTCGCAAAATAACTGTTTTGGATGCAGCGGTGTTAGCTAGAATGCTAATGCTGTAGCAAAAGCTAGCCAAAGAGCCATTTTACTGGTTGAAGTTTAAGTAATAATATTATGCCATTTAGCAGACGCTTTTATCCAAATCGACTTACAGTCATGCGTGCATATTTTTTTTTTGTGTATGGGTGGTCCCGGGGATCGAACCCACTACCTTGACGTTACAAGCGCCGTGCTCTACCAGCTGAGCTACAAGTGATTTTTAAGTATAATGCAGTTGATTTGTGATGATGACACAAACATTATATTAAGCAGGACATTAATACCAGCCTTACAATCCAATTATAATCCAAAAGTAGTGTGAAATGCACTCATAATCAACATGTACAGTTGAAGTCGGAAGTTTACATACACTTAGGTTGGAGTCATTAAAACTCGTTTTTCAACCACTCCACAAACTTCTTGTTAACAAACTATAGTTTTGGCAAGTCATGACACAAGTAATTTTTCCAACAATTGTTTACAGACAGATTATTTCACTTATAACTCACTGTATCACAATTCCAGTGGGTCAGAAGTTTACATACACTAAATTGACTGTGCCTTTAAACAGCTAGGAAAATTCCAGAAAATGATGTCATGGCTTTAGAAGCTTCTGATAGGCTAATTGACATCATTTGAGTCAATTGGAGGTGTACCTGTGGATATATTTCAAGGCCTACCTTCAAACTCAGTGCCTCTTTGCTTGACATAAAGGGAAAATCAAAAAAGACCTCAGAAAATAATTGTAGACCTCCACAAGTCTAGTTAATCCTTGGGAGCAATTTCCAAACACCTGAATGTACCACGTTCATCTGTACAAACAATAGTACGCAAGTATAAACACCTTGGGACCACGCAGCCGTCATACCACTCAGGAAGGACAAAGTTGTGGCAAAATGGCTTAAGGATAAGAAAGTCAAGGTATTGGAGTGGCCATCACAAAGCCCTGACCTCAATCCTATAGAACATTTGTAGGCAGAACTGAAAATGCGTGTGAGAGCAAGGAGGCCTACAAACCTGACTCAGTTACACCAGCTCTGTCAGGAGGAATGGGCCAAAATTCACCCAACTTATTGTGGGAAGTTTGTGGAAGGCTACCTGAAACGTTTGACCCAAGTTAAACAATTTAAAGGCAATGCTACCAAATACTAATTGAGTGTATGTAAACTTCTGACCCACTGGGAATGTGATTAAATAAATAAAAGCTGAAATAAATCATTCTCTCTACTATTATTCTGACATTTCACATTCTTAAAATAAAGTGGTGATCCTAACTGACCTAAGACAGGGAATTTTTACTGGGATTAAATGTCAGGAATTGTGAAAAACTGAGTTTAAATGTATTTGGCTAAGGTGTATGTAAATGTACGACTTCAACTGTAAATAGAGGCTTCTTTTTGCTGGCCTTCTATAAGAACTCCCCCTTGTTCTGCTACCAACTTGCGCGCATCGCCCTCGTGCGGCAATGTTTGCAAACACAGAAAGGTCTATGAAGAAGGTTTCCTGCAGATGCAGGAATGCCCACATGCAGGAACGCACCGAATTGCGGGCTGAACTTGCACCCTTCTCCCATCCCCATGCATTTTTGGATAGGGCCAATGCAATTTTGAGGTCACGTAGGCCAACAATACAATAACAACATTTTAATGTTGTAGGCCTACACCCTACACGTTTGAAGATAGGGCTATATCGTTATGTAAATCAAACGATCGGATGGTTTCAGTTGGAAACTGCGTCGCCAGCCAGGCATCTTTCCATGGCAGGTGCCCTACAGACAGCCCAAGGTGCGCCCACCGTGACAGACAGGACAACCAGCCAATCCCTAGTGTCCTTTTCCTCCATATCCAGAGGACCCGCATCTGATTGGTTGCTAAGGGCGGGGTGCAGCCATCCCTACCCAGAGAACTGTCACCAGACCAGGCACGACTCCGGGAGGGAAGAGAGAAGAGACGAATTGATGCAAACACGAGAATCAAACTACAAACAAACAAGACCGATACACCGAGAAATGTACAAATAAACACCGGTTAAGACGCGCATAAGGTAGAGTGCATTTTGTTGTCAATTCTAGCGATGTCTGATGGGGATGTTTTGTGGCTGGCTTGCCTACAACAATACGAGACAGCCATGTCTCGTATCTTGTCTCGATAACACACACTGACTGTGCCACTGTACTTGGTGGCTAGATAACCAGCTAGCTAGCTTCAACGAAAATACACGGTTCTTCACCATGAATAGCCTATTTTATCACAATTGTTTAGTCAAAGAAACGCCGCCGTTGCGTTGCAGATCAACATGTTGTAAACCATCTGATGCACCCCGTGGATATACCATTTGCTCTGAGATAAGAGATTATGTGCAAGAATAGGTGATGGTAGGCGAGGATGCTCAGCTGCCAGGCTTTTACTACGGGTCGTCCGTGTTTCAAGATGGTTGTGTCGAGGAATATAGGTAGTAGGGAAGAATAATTATTTTGGTGGTTCTATTAGGGTAATGTTATACTCAGTAATTCTACCGTATTTAAATCACTATTATTTAAAGCTGCGTTTAGGTCTGTCTGTCTGTCTGATCAGATCGCTTTGTCTGTTCCGCGCATGAAACATCTTCCTCCAGAATATTGGAACATTAATAAACCCGGGCAGTTCGAAAGGTTACAATTGTGATTCCGAAGTTCAACTGCTCTCCCTCGCCGCCTCTTGCTCCGCCTGTGTAATGAGTGAGTGTAGGCTAGTAGATGGACACTTGTTCATTCCCGCGGGATGCCATTGCGACCCGGCCTGTGTGTGTTTAAAAAGGAAAAAGCGCGTCAAAAGAATTTGCATGTGAATTATTGATCAGTCATCTTTCTGGAGCCTTGTTGTACCATCTGGTTTGGTGTGTAGGCTACATGGTCCCGTTTGCTACACACTGTAGGCCTTGCTTTATTGTGTAATGCTTTGCCGCCTGCTGTGTCAATTCAGGATAAAATAATCCTATGTGATTTGACCTGCCCTATAGGACTACAAACTGTTTATATGTTCTTTGTTGTTTGCAATAAGTTACTCTACACTACAGTGGAAGTATCAACATCATACTATTTTTGAAATATAGTGTAATTGTCGTGTTATAATCATCGGTGTCAAATTGGCAATGGGGGTCACTGCCACTGGGCTTGAACCAATGATTTCACTGCACCTATCCGGTGTATGTAACAAAACGTGTTTATTTATTTATATATGCACTATATGACTGATAGGGGGCGCTGTGTTAAAGCCAACATGCCTCCATATTTGCACTCCCCCACCATTGTAAAACATATTTTGGAAGCTATAGAAATGCTTTAAATAAATGTCTACATTCGTTTTTTGCCACATTTATTATATTACAGACACCTTAATGCATACTCTTACATTATATTATGTGAGCTAAACACACACAAATTAAAAGAAGGGATACTTTAACCCTCCCGTTGTCCTAGGGTCAAAATGACCCGCCACTGTTGAACCAACTTTATTTAATTTTTATATTTTTTGGATCATTTGTGAGAAGGAGGCAGTGATACTTTCTTTAAATTTTGGCAATGAGGCCCTTTATCTACCTCCCCAGAGTCAGATGAAGTACTGGATGCTATTTTTATGTCTGTGTCCAGTATGAAGAAAGTTAGAGGTCGTTTCACGAGCCAACGCTAACTAGCATTAGCACAATGACTGGAAGTCTATGGGTATTTACTAGCATGCTACTGTAATGTTACTGTCCCCACTACAACAAAACAATACATAAATACATGTGTAATTTAATTGAAATACTGTAGAGTTCCATTCATTCCTATGGAGAACTGCTACTACTGGGGAGTGCCAATATGGCCGACTTGTTGCTTCAAAATCCTATTGTCCCTAACCCCTAACCGTAACCCTAACCCTTGACCTAACCCCTAACCCTAAACCTAACGCTAACCCTAAATCTAATCCTAATTCTTCCCCTAACCCTAATTCTAACCCCTAAACCTAAAAAAAAGCATTTTTCCTTGTGGGGACCGGCGAAATGTCCCCACTTGTCTGAAATGTCCCTTGTTTTACTATCCTTGTGAGGACTTCTGGTCCCCACAACGATAGTAAAACCAAACCACAGACACACTCGATGGCACTGGATGTGTGACAGACAGCACTGTGGTTCTGTGTGACGCTTTCTCTGTCTCTGTCTCTGTCTCTGTCTCTGTCTCTCTCTCTCTCTCTCTCTCTCTCTCTGTCTCTGTCTCTGTCTCTGTCTCTGTCTCTCTCTCTCTCTGTCTCTGTCTCTGTCTCTGTCTCTCTCTCTCTCTGTCTCTGTCTCTGTCTCTGTCTCTCTCTCTCTGTCTCTCTGTCTCTCTCTCTCTCTCTCTGTCTCTCTCTCTCTCTCTCTGTCTCTGTCTCTGTCTCTGTCTCTGTCTCTCTGTCTCTCTCTCTGTCTCTCTCTCTCTCTCTGTCTCTGTCTCTGCCTCTGTCTCTGTCTCTGTCTCTGCCTCTGTCTCTGTCTCTGTCTCTGTCTCTGTCTCTGTCTCTCTCTCTGTCTCTGTCTCTGTCTCTGTCTCTGCCTCTGCCTCTGTCTCTGTCTCTGTCTCTGTCTCTGTCTCTGTCTCTCTCTGTCTCTGTCTCTGTCTCTGTCTCTGCCTCTGTCTCTGCCTCTGTCTCTGTCTCTGTCTCTCTCTCTGTCTCTGTCTCTCTCTCTGTCTCTCTGTCTCTCTCTGTCTCTCTCTCTCTCTCTGTCTCTGTCTCTGTCTCTGCCTCTGTCTCTGTCTCTGTCTCTGCCTCTGTCTCTGTCTCTCTGTCTCTCTCTCTGTCTCTGCCTCTGTCTCTGTCTCTGTCTCTGTCTCTCTCTCTGTCTCTCTGTCTCTCTCTCTCTCTCTCTCTCTCTGTCTCTGTCTCTGTCTCTGTCTCTGTCTCTCTCTCTCTCTCTCTCTGTCTCTGTCTCTGTCTCTGTCTCTGTCTCTGTCTCTCTGTCTCTGTCTCTCTGTCTCTGTCTCTGTCTCTGTCTCTGTCTCTGTCTCTCTGTCTCTGTCTCTGTCACACTGTGCTACCGGCTGGGTAGATGGGCTATAGTAGACCAGCCCACTAATTTTGGTTGCTCAATGATGTACAGTATATAAACATAGTTCTGGTTGCTACACTCTTAGAAAAAAAGTTTCCTTATAGAACCAAAAAGGGTTATATCGCTTGCTTCAAATATGGAACCCCTAAAAGTTCTACATAGAACCCTAGAGGTTCTTCTTCACTCAACCAAAATGGTTCCATATAGAACCCTGTATGGTACCATTATTGAATTATGGCTACTATTATTCAAATAGTAATATCTTGAGCTAAGACAATAATTTAATAACATTTTAAATAATGGACAAAATAACAAAAGAATACCAGCATAGTTTTTAGAATTTATCGTCATTATATGCAAACATAGTTTGGAAATATGCACTGGTTGCCAGGGAGGCATCTCATTGTTTGAATGATGTCCCACGTCAACTCTGGCTGACTCTTGCAGTACAATACAATTCAATACCATACAATATACTTTGTCCATTAGTTACAGTGAACAACAAAAATGTGTGTTCTGTTCCGTTCTCAATCCCCCCTCAAACATACAGTTGAGATGAGCACAGGTTCCAGCTGCAGTGCAGCGCCCCAGGATGGAGAGCATGTTGTGGGTTTAAGGGCCTTGCTCAAGTGTCCAACGGTAGGGAAATGTTTTGAGGATGTGAACCCTTTCGACCACAGGTTCAACTCCTGCCACAGGTTCAACTCCTTAGCAGGGCTACCTGCTTGACTGGTTCCAGAGGAGAATAAACATGAGTTAATCTGCCAAAATGAAGACAAAATGCTATGCAGACATAATAATCATTATGATGTAGAAGAACAACTTACATGCAGCAGCAGCCGAAAGAGAGATCCTCTGCCAGACTAAGCAAAACATAGATGGTGTGTTAAAAGTAATGTAATGATTAACGAGGCTATTGAATCACCAAGACTTATTATACATAATTTATGATAAATCATTTATACATACCTCCTCTCAGTCAGCAACAGTCTTCTAATGGCTTCATGAAACATAGGCTAGTCCCTTCAATTGACTCCACACTGTAATACTGAAGTAAAAGTAACAATTAGCTAATTGCCAATGTCAGGCTGGGTCTGTAGCTCTATTTGGCATATCCCATAATACAAAACATGTTTATTTGAAAGAGTTAGCTGGCTAGCTTGTAAAGTGGTGAATTAAAGTAGCATATTTCTTTCTGTTTAGCTAGCTAAGTTAGCTAGCTAGCTAGCTTGCAAACATGCTCAAATTTTTATAATGTTTCAACTTTATTTATCTAGCCTATAGTTTATCATATGATTTTGGCTTTATATATTTGAATTAAATAATAAACGTTGCCTACCTTAATACATTGAAAAATAACGTACTTATTGGTAGGCTACTTGCAAGTTGGTTCAACCACTGTCCTTTTGCGTCAACATGCAGGAATGGATTGGCAGTTGGTTTTTGAATCGGAATGGCAGTTCAATTTTGAATTGACCGAAAGGTTCTATATGGAACCCCTTTATATCTAAGACTGTATGCTTTTATTAAACACATAATTATCTCTTGCTAGCCTTTAGTTTGCAACAGCACAGGTTTCTATGAACCTTGCTGTTTGCCACTCAGACCTCTGCAGCAATGTTGCAAAATAGGAATTCGCTCTTCGTACCATAGTGAGCTAATGGTGTCGGACATCAGCAAGCCATTTTTCTTACCAGGCAAAATCATGCAGCATCATTTAGGTGGATAAAAATGTCAATGGAAAATAGCTAAAACAAATGAAAAGGGAATGTTAGCTGTCATCTCAGGGTTTGATGTGACTGGGTTAGCTTTTGTTAGCTGTTGTCTTCTAAAATTCCCATTACACTCTGGGGTAGGGACAGAACCCTAAAGGTTCTTTGCCTTCACAGGGTGTATATAGAGAACCTTTTTTAGTAAATGGTTCTTTAATCTCGTCCAAACCTTATTTTGTAAGTGTATGTAATATTGATGCTGCTTACATACAGTGCTGTCAGTGCTGTCTGTCTGTCTGTCTGTCTGTCTGTCTGTCTGTCTGTCTGTCTGTCTGTCTGTCTGTCTGTCTGTCTGTCTGTCCGTCCGTCCGTCCGTCCGTCCGTCCGTCCGTCCGTCCGTCCGTCCTCTTGCCTGCCTGCCTGCCTGCCTGCCTGCCTGTCTGTCTGTCAGTGCTGTCTGTCTGTCTGTCTGTCTGTCTGTCTGTCTGTCTGTCTGTCTGTCTGTCTGTCCGTCCGTCCGTCCGTCCGTCCGTCCGTCCGTCCGTCCGTCCGTCCGTCCGTCCTCTTGCCTGCCTGCCTGCCTGCCTGCCTGCCTGCCTGCCTGTCTGTCTGTCTGTCTGTCTGTCTGTCTGTCTGTCTGTCTGTCTGTCTGCCTGCCTGCCTGCCTGCCTGCCTGCCTGCCTGCCTGCCTGCCTGCCTGCCTGTCTGCCTGTCTGTCTGTCTGTCTGTCTGTCTGTCTGTCTGTCTGTCTGTCTGCCTGTTTGCCTGTCTGCCTGTCTGCCTGTCTGTTAGCATTAGCCAGTCGTTGTGTGGCCATACTGCTGTGAGAGGGACTCAATCTTGTCCTAGAACTCCACAGGCAGCACACACTAATCAATAACACTATCACACTATGGCTGTGTTTACATAGGCAGACCAATTCTGATCTTTTCCGCAATTATGGTCAAAAGAGCTGATCTGATTGGTCAAAAGACCAATTAGTGAAAACAATATTAGAATTGGGCTGCCTGTGTAAACGCAGCCTTACAGCACCACAGCAACACCCAATCAGCACATAACAAAGTAGTGTACGGCGTCTGTACAATGTACAAAACCACATCAGCCTGTATTAGGCTTAGTTCTACAGACAGGCCATTCTGGTGAAAGCTATGATGTGGCCAAAGCCAGGTCAATATGGTGCTGTGTGGTTCAGTTGGTAAGAGCATGGTGCTGCCAACGCCAGGGTCATGGGTTTGATTGTTGGATTTTCATGAATTAATAGAAATCATTAAATGTACCAGTACATTTTATTTTGTATTTTATTTTATTGGGATCTCCATTAGCTGACACCATGACGACAGCTAGTCTTCCTGGGGTCCGACACATGAGACAAACAGTGTATCTTTGTACTGTACCTGCCCCTACTCATGAATATAACATAACCAATGCATCAAAACGTCCTATCTTAGTTCCTGTGTGCATCAGCGTAGAAGGCACTCTGCTACATGGACCATCGGTTCATCAGTTCCTAATGGTGATATGACGTGATGTCTGTTTTTAGCTGATGCTCTGTGACCAGATCATCTGCTCTGATAATAGAAGGCTTTAGAAGGCTTTATGCAACTGTCAGGTCCCATCCATACTTCCTAAATGATGTGGTAGTTATGGAGGAGGAGACGGTAGAATGGGAAGAACAGGTTCTATTCTAAGATGGAACATGTTATTTTCTATTCAGTCTAAACTGTTGATTTTCAATTAGTCTGAACCATTACACACTAGCAGTAGCTGCCACCTCTCTCTCTCTCTCTCTCTCTCTCTCTCTCTCTCTCTCTCTCTCTCTCTCTCTCTCTCTCTCTCTCTCTCTCTCTCTCCCTGTCTCTCTTTCTCTCTGCCTCTCTCTCTCTGCATCTCTCTCTCTCTCTCTCTCTCTCTCTCGCTCTCTCTCTCTCTCTCTCTCTCCCTGTCTCTCTCTCTCTCTCTCCCTGTCTCTCTCTCTCTCTCTCTCTCTCTCGCTCTCTCTCTCTCTCTCTCTCTCCCTGTCTCTCTCTCTCTCTCTCCCTGTCTCTCTCTCTCTCTCTCTCTCTCGCTCTCTCTCTCTCTCTCTCTCTCCCTGTCTCTCTCTCTCTCTCTCCCTGTCTCTCTCTCTCTCTCTCTCTCTCTGATTGATTTTTATTTTACAGCAGCTCTCAGCTATCTGGGTTGGCAGCAATACACTCACTGAAACTCTACTTCTCATTACTGCCTCATTACTGATAACAGTTTTGTATTGTGATGCCTTACTTTAGAAGAGGCTATATGTGGTGGCCTAAATGAAACCAAACACATTAGTGTGTTGAGTACGACAGTAGGAGTAGCTACTCTAACCCAGTCTCTCATCAACCGTAATCTTAGTGTGTCTCAGGGTTTCAGTTAGCCGGTAATGTCCAGCTTTTGGCCGATAAAATGAATAAATAAATACAATTGTAGCCAAATTGTCCAGGGCTGCTGAAGAGGAGAGAGAGAGAGAGAGAGAGAGAGAGAGAGGGGTACAGTGGAGAGAGAGAGAGAGAGAGACAGAGACAGAGACAGAGACAGAGAGAGAGACAGAGACAGAGACAGAGACAGAGACAGAGACAGAGACAGAGACAGAGACAGAGACAGAGACAGAGACAGAGAGGAGCCTTGTCCTAGGCTACTGTAGATTGTAAAGATTCAGACCTTTTTCATTTAAATAAAACGTAAATTAGAGAGTATTCCTATAGTGAAAAGCCTACAAGGCAGGGCTCCAGACTGTGACAATTTAGTCACATTTTGTGACCCTTTGACTTGGCTGTGCAAGTAAATAAAAAATATTGGTCGCATCGGTGCGGGCTTCACATTCCTGTAATTGTGCACTTGTTATTACTGGTCTCGTCCCGTGTATTATTTAGAGGTTTACACCTCACTCTTTTGTTTGTGTTTTGTGTTACATCCCTGTGTTATATATTATATATTATATATATATATATATATATATATATATATATATATACGTGTTTGTTTTGGGCTTTGCCCCCGTCGTTTTTCATGACGTACCTTATGTTGGGTACAGAAATAAAAAAAACTATTACGTATTCCTGCGCCTGTCTTCTATCATTATAAAACGTGACAGAATAATCGACCAATAGGAACAGGGCTCGTACATCACATCACTGTTCCCGTTTCTCTGCTGAGCCATGACACTCATTTAGAACAGATCGCCTTTTTGATTATAGACACCCCCCACGCACCCCATTGTTTTAGGTCTCCCCTGGTTGAGTTGGCATAACCCTGTTATTTCCTGGTCCGAGAGGAGACTGCTGGGTTGGTCGCAGGAGTGTCAGGGGAGGTGTCTCGCGGTGTCTGTCAACACCACTACGGGGGAAAGTCCGGACCACGCCCCTCAAGTGGATTTACCGGAGGAATACCAGGATCTGGAACGAGTTTCTCTAAGACCCAGGCTACAGCCTGCCTCCTCATCGCCCCTGGGACTGTGCCATTGACCTTCTGTCTGACGAAGCCCTCCCGAGAGGACACGTCTATCCCCTCTCCTACGCGGAGACCGAGGCCATGGAGACCTACGTACAGGAGAGCCTCCAGCAGGGTTTTATCCGCCCCTCTACGTCACCAACCTCCTCAAGCTTATTTTTTGTTAAGAAGAAAGATGGGGGACTGCGCCCCTGCATTGATTATCAAACACTGAATAAAGCCACCGTTAAGTTCAGCTATCCTTTACCCCTCATCCCAACCAACATCAAACAAATGCATGGGGCGCAGTACTTCACGAAACTGGACTTGAGGAGCGCCTACAATCTGGTGTGCATTCGTGCAGGCGACGAATGGACAGCGGCCTTTTCCACGACCACGGGGCATTACGAGTATCTCGTAATGCCCTTTGGCCTGTCTAATGCTCCTTCAGTCTTCCAGGCCTTTATTAACGAAGTGTTTCGGGACATGCTGGGACGGGGTGGTTTATATAGACAACATTTTGGTTTATTCTGCTGACCGAGCCCGGTCTGTGCCGGGAAGACTGTTGGAGCATAATCTATATGTTAAACAAGAAAAATGTTTGTTTTTCCAGTGGTCCGTGTCCTTTTTGGGCTACCTCATATCCACGGAGAGAGTGGAGATGGAGGAGCAACGCGTCAGCGCAGTCAGGTCATGGCCCATCCCCAACTCCGTGAAAGCAGTCCAGCGATTCCTGGCGTTCGCCTAACTATTTCCGGAGGTTCATCCAGGGCATCAGCACGGTGGTCGCGCTTCTTACCTCCCTGTTGAGAGGAGGTCCCCAACGGCTTCATTGGACGGCGGAGAGGGCGTTCGAGACGCTGAAGGAACGCTTCACTACTGCTCCGTCAGGGCAGCGAAGAGGCTCCGTCAGGGCAGCGAAGAGGCTCCGTCAGGGCAGCGAAGAGGCTCCGTCAGGGCAGCGAAGAGGCTCTGTCAGGGCAGCGAAGAGGCTAAACCCAAGACAGGCCAGGTGGGCTCTATTCTTCGCCAGGTTCCAATACACGCTTTCCTATAGGCCAGGCACGAAAAACGTGAAGGCGGACGCCCTGTCTCGCCTCTATGACGCAGAGGAGAGGCAGGGGGAGTCGACCCCCATCATCCCTCCGTTCCGTATCATCGCGCCAGGGGTGTGGGGCGGCAGGTAGCTTAGTGGTTAAGAGCGTTGTGCCAGTAACCAAAAGGTTGCTGGTTCTAATCCCCGAGCCGACTAGGTGAAAAATCTGTCGATGTGCCCTTGAGCAAGGCACTTAACCCTAATTGCTCCTGTAAGTTGCTCTGGATAAGAGCGTCTGCTAAATGACAAAAATTTAAAAATGTGTGGGACGTGGACGCCGACACACGGCAGGCCCTGCGTATGGAACCCGCACCTGCACAGTGGCCGGAGAACCGTGCCTACGTTCCCACAGGTGTGTGGGACTGTCTCCTTTCCTGGGTGCACACGCCGCCTGTGTCGGGTCATCCTGGGATAGGCCGTACCATTGCCTGCCTGACTGAGAAGTACTGGTGGCCCACCTTGGCTAGGGACATCCAGGTTTACGTCTCTTCCTGCTCCATCTGTGCCCAGTCAAAGTCACCCAGACACCTCCCTTATGGAAAGCTCCTTCCCCTGCCGGTTCTACAACGACCCTGGTCTCACCTCTCGGTGGACTTTGTCACTGACCTTCCCCCCTCCCAGGGGAACACCACCGTTCTCGTTGTTGTGGACCGGTTTTCCAAAGCTTGTCGCCTCCTTCCTCTGCCTGGGCTGCCGTCGGCCATTCAAAAACGGAGGCTCTTTTTACGCACGTCTTCTGGTACTACGGGATCCCGGAGGACATTATGTCAGACCGTGGTCCTCAGTTCACCTCACGCGTATGGAAAGCGTTCATGGAATGCCTGGGGGTCACGGTCAGTCTCACCTCCGGGTACCGTCCTCAAGCTAATGGGCAGGTGGAGAGGGTCAATCAGGAAGTGGGCAGGTTCCTGAAGTGTCACTGTCAGGACCGGCCCGGGGAAGTGGGCAGATTTTCTACCTTGTGCTGAGTATGCGCAGAATTCCCTCCGCCACTCCTCCACTAACCTCTCTCCTTTCCAGTGCGTGTTGGGGTATCAGCCGGCCCTGGCACCTTGGAATCCGAGCCAGACCGAGGCCCTTGCGGTGGACGAGTGGTTTCGGCGCGCTGAGGAGATCTGGAACGCTGCGCACACTCATCTCCAGCGGGCGTTGCGTTTGCAAAAGGAACAAGCCGACCTCCACCGCAGTGAGGCACCTGTTTTCTCTCCAGGCGACCAGGTCTGGCTCTCCACCTGGAGCCTGCCCCTCCGCTTGCCCTGCCGGAAGCTGAGCCTTTCGTTTGTGGGGCCGTTTAAAGTCCTGAGGAGGGTTAATGAGGTAACGTACTGTTTGCAACTCCCTGCTGATTACCGCATTAACCTGACTTTTCATGTGTCTCTCTTCAGGCCTGTGGTGTTCAGTTTCATATCGTCATACTGTCCTTTCACCCCGATATTACGGGTTTATTACACAAGTGGGCGCCAAAAAACTAAAAAAACAGCGAATTGGGCATCTATTACCAGAATGCTAACAGAATTAGCACAAGTAATAGTGAATTTGTATGGAGGCTGCAAGCTAAATATGCTAACGAGCGCAAACGAAAATAAACAAATTGCAAAGACAGGCAATATACATATACATATATAGGTATGAGCTACCAAATTGTAATTTTGGTGAGTTTGGACATTTACAAGCGAATGTGAACAAGAGAAATTGTGCAAATGAACAAAGTTTTGACACATGCAGTACTGGTTCTCCAGCAGCATGTCTACACGCAGTGTCTGTGTGGAGTCTGGAGTCGCTAGGGCAACGGGCCTGCCTGCTCTGAGAAAAGAAGAGAACGGAGAGGAGAAAAAAATGCAAGGAAATGAAGATGCAGCTGTACAAATAACTCATCCGAAGGGCTTAGCTTCTCAAACACGGCAGAAAGCTAACACAATATGATGCCCCATCACCTTAATTCAGCCACTTACTTAGTTAGCAAGTTAAATTAGGGATCTTGTTAACGCATCATTATTTATTTTTCACGCAGGAAATAAAGATACAACGCATACGAAATATCTTGCTGTGTTTGGTAAACACAGATCTAAAATGCTTCTTATTGTAATTTCTGCTCCACACATTTTGTGCTTTAGTTGCACTTCTAAACTCAGATGAGAATTCACGAACGGGTAGCTTATTTTCTCCGGTACTTTTCTTGGTATAGCCAGCCAAGTTTTCTCTGGTAAAATGCAAGATTAACTTTTAGCAAAACATTAGGAAATGTAGCTGGCTACATTCTTTCAATGATAGGCCTAAACATTATAAATATGATGGCCATGCATTGTTTTCTTCAAAAAAGACCTTGCTCATTTACTTGTGTGGCTGCCAGCCAAATAGTTGTAATATAGTAGTGGACAAATATGAGAAGAATGTGGGCGTGGCCAAATGTAGGTTACTGTGCAACTCACTATTTTGGCAGGATGCCATTTTTCGTGTTTATAATATAAAAAAAAAGAAAAGAATTATTATCATTGTATATCATTACAAATTAGCCTCCTTCTGTACATATATCTCTGTGTGTATCTGTATATCTATTTAGTTGAAGATGGGTTGTAAAATAAATATCATTAGCCTATTGCTGTCGTTTGTTGTGTACGCTAGGCACTAGCCTTTCTTGGTAATTGCTGCAATGTAGCTGGGTTCAAAACAGGTTTAAACCAGTTCGCAAGTGTTTTGTTTCATTCTGTTGAGACATTTTCTTTGGCCAAATTAAGTTCCTACTGTAATATTGTCGCCATATAATAACTTGTTCGTATTTTCCCTATAAACAATGACTTGACTTACTTTTGATATTACCTTAATAAAGTTTAGAAACTTTTGTGAAGGTTTGGTGTGGTGTGGCTATTAGCCTATTATACTGCAGAACTATGATATGAAGGCACTGTGCGACGACGCTCCAACTGACTCCGACAGTTGAACTTGAGATGATGAAGAATGTTTTAGGCCTACCAGAGTTACTCCTATAATCTAACAATATAATGCTTATCTATATTTTTAAAAATCTAATAGAAAATCTATCCTTCTCTACACTTATATATGAACAGCAGACGCAGTAGCCTATCTGACAAGTATAAAGAAATTAATGTCGGTGTCGTAGCACTCCGCTGGCATATCTATATCTCTCTCTCTGGGGCTAGGCCTAAGCTTCTCTTCCTTTGTATTTCAAAAAAAAATATTAACATCATACAGTGGACACTGAAGCCTGTAGGCCTATGCATGCAATGCTCTGATGCATTTAGTGCTAAAATCTCTGACAGATGAACCGTGAGGTGGACAATTATTGTTTTAGGAAAGTAAAAACCAATAAAACAATAGGCTATAAAGTTTTGCATATGCTAGACATCGAAACACAAGGAATATTGTTTTGTAATTAGTTATAGGCTGTTTTTAAGGACACGTAAATGTGGCTTCTTTGGCCAATATCCCTCATTTTTTGATGGCGTTAGTTGTGTGGGTGGACGGCCTTATGGGTTTACGCACCCAATGCAAATGAATGACCGGTACATTTCTCAAACATCAGATCAATTAAAATCTTCCCGGTCTCTTGTCCGGCGCCAAATTTCCCTAATGGAAACCCTGGTGTGTTTGTGTGTGTTTTGTTTGTGTTTTGTTTGTTTGTGTGTATGTGTGTGTGTGTTTCCATATCTTTATGTACTCATGTTACGTGTGATTGAGCTCTCAGGATAACCTCACCCTAGAGACACAGTACCAGGCAAAAGTTTGGACACACCTACTCATCAAATCAAATCAAATGTTATTTGCCACATGCGCCGAATACAACAGGTGTAGACCTTACAGTGAAATGCTTACTTACAAGCCTTTAACCAACAATGCAGTTTTAAGAAAATAAAAAAATATTGTGTTAAGTAAAAAATTGATAAGTAAAAAATAAAAATAGCAAATAATTAAAGAGCAGCAGTAAAATAAAATAAAAGTAGGGAGGCTATATACAGGGGGTACCGGTACAGAGTCAATGTGCGGGGGCACCGGCTAGTCGAGGTAATTGAGGTAATATGTACATGTGGGTAGAGTTAAAGTGACTATGCATAAATAATAAACAGAGTAGCAGCAGCGTAAAAGAGGGGGATGGGGTGGGGTGGGGGGCCAGTGCAAATAGTCCGGGTAGCCATGATTAGCTGTTCAGGAGTCTTGTGGCTTAGGGGTAGAAGCTGTTAAGAAGCTTTTTGGACCTAGACTTGGCGCTCCGGTACCGCTTGCTGTGCGGTAGCAGAGAGAATAGTCTATGACTTGAGTGGCTGGAGTCTTTGACAATTTTGAGGGCCTTCCTCTGACACCTCCTGGTATAGAGGTCCTGGATGGCAGGAAGCTTGGCCCCAGTGATGTACTGGGCCGTACGCACTACCCTCTGAGGCCAGGCAGTTGCCATACCAGGCGGTGATACAACCAGTCAGGATTCTCTCGATGGTGCAGCTGTAGAACCTTTTGAGGATCTGAGGACCCATGCCAAATCTTTTCAGTCTCCTCAGGGGGAATAGGCTTTGTCGTGCCGTCTTCACGACTGTCTTGGTGTGTTTGGACCATGATAGTTTGTTGGTGATGTGGACACCAAGGAACTTGAAGCTCTCAACCTGTTCCACTACAGCCCCGTCGATGAGAATGGGGGCGTGCTTCTTTTATTTCCTGTAGTCCACAATCATCTCCTCATTCCAGGGTTTTTCTTTATTTTTACTATCTTCTACATTGTAGAATAATAGTGAAGAAATCAAAACTATGTGTTAACACATATGGAATCATGTAGTAATTTCATAGTTTTGATGTCTTCAGTATTATTCTACAATTTAGAAAATAGTAAAAATAAAGAAAAACCGTTGAATGAGTAGGTGCGTCCAAACATTTTACTGGTACTGTATATTCTTACATACATACCACGCACAACGCTCACCACGCACAACGCTCACCACGCACAACGCGTACACATAATCCACTTAACAAATTCAACGCAATCAATAATAGTATTGTTGATTTAAAAAATCCTGTGTGAAAGCTTAACTCCAGTGAACAGCAGAGGGCACCGTTGCAGAGGCTAACTGGTCTAACTGGGCTCTGCCTGTTACCTTGTCCTCATCCTCTTCCTCCTCTTCCTCCTCGTTCCCCTCCTCCTCCTCTTCCTCCTCTTCCTCCTCCTCCTCCTCATCTTCCTCTTCCTCCCCCTCCTCCTCCTCCTCTTCCTCCTCTTCATCCTCTTCCTCCTCTTCTTCCTCCTCCACTTCCTCCTCTTCCTCCTCCTCCCCCTCCAACTCCTCCTCCTCTGCCTCCTCTTCCGCCTCCTCCTTCTCCTCCTCCTCCTCCTCCACCTGTGTTCTAGTAGAGAAGTCACCATGTTCTGATCCTTGCCTCAGGGCCTAATGTCTTGGCCTTTGACGGAACCACTGTAATGTGACAGTCAATCATGGATGCCAAGCTGCCAGCCCAAATATTAGGGGTGTATATTTTAGTTATTGCCCTAGCACTAACACACTTGATTCTACTAATCAACTAATCAACTAATCAACTCATCAACAAGCCTTTGATTAGTGGAATCAGGTGTGTAAGTGCTAGGGCAAAAACAAAAATTCACACCCTTTGTGGTTGTTCTGGCCCAGTCTTTGTTTGACTAGTAAGGTGACCAGTTTAGTAAGGTTATATAATCAGTGTTAATGACTAGTAAGGTGACAGACTTAGTAAGGTTATATAATCAGTGTTAATGACTAGTAAGGTGACCAGTTTAGTAAGGTTATATAATCAGTGTTAATGACTAGTAAGGTGACCAGTTTAGTAAGGTTATATAATCAGTGTTAATGACTAGTAAGGTGACCAGTTTAGTAAGGTTATATAATCAGTGTTAATGACTAGTAAGGTGACCAGTTTAGTAAGGTTATATAATCAGTGTTAATGACTAGTAAGGTGACCAGTTTAGTAAGGTTATATAATCAGTGTTAATGACTAGTAAGGTGACCAGTTTAGTAAGGTTATATAATCAGTGTTAATGACTAGTAAGGTGACCAGTTTAGTAAGGTTATATAATCAGTGTTAATGACTAGTAAGGTGACCAGTTTAGTAAGGTTATATAATCAGTGTTAATGACTAGTAAGGTGACCAGTTTAGTAAGGTTATATAATCAGTGTTAATGACTAGTAAGGTGACCAGTTTAGTAAGGTTATATAATCAGTGTTAATGACTAGTAAGGTGACCAGTTTAGTAAGGTTATATAATCAGTGTTAATAACTAGTAAGGTGACCAGTTTAGTAAGGTTATATAATCAGTGTTAATGACTAGTAAGGTGACCAGTTTAGTAAGGTTATATAATCAGTGTTAATGACTAGTAAGGTGACCAGTTTAGTAAGGTTATATAATCAGTGTTAATGACTAGTAAGGTGACCAGTTTAGTAAGGTTATATAATCAGTGTTAATGACTAGTAAGGTGACCAGCTTAGTAAGGTTATATAATCAGTGTTAATGACTAGTAAGGTGACCAGTTTAGTAAGGTTATATAATCAGTGTTAATGACTAGTAAGGTGACCAGCTTAGTAAGGTTATATAATCAGTGTTAATGACTAGTAAGGTTAGTAATGTTATATAATCAGTGTTAATGACTAGTAAGGTGACCAGTTTAGTAAGGTTATATAATCAGTGTTAATGACTAGTAAGGTGACCAGTTTAGTAAGGTTATATAATCAGTGTTAATGACTAGTAAGGTGACCAGTTTAGTAAGGTTATATAATCAGTGTTAATGACTAGTAAGGTGACCAGTTTAGTAAGGTTATATAATCAGTGTTAATGACTAGTAAGGTGACCAGTTTAGTAAGGTTATATAATCAGTGTTAATGACTAGTAAGGTGGCCAGTTTAGTAAGGTTATATAATCAGTGTTAATGACTAGTAAGGTGACCAGTTTAGTAAGGTTATATAATCAGTGTTAATGACTAGTAAGGTGACCAGTTTAGTAAGGTTATATAATCAGTGTTAATGACTAGTAAGGTGACCAGTTTAGTAAGGTTATATAATCAGTGTTAATGACTAGTAAGGTGACCAGTTTAGTAAGGTTATATAATCAGTGTTAATGACTAGTAAGGTGACCAGTTTAGTAAGGTTATATAATCAGTGTTAATGACTAGTAAGGTGACAGACTTAGTAAGGTTATATAATCAGTGTTAATGACTAGTAAGGTGACAGACTTAGTAAGGTTATATAATCAGTGTTAATGACTAGTAAGGTGACCAGTTTAGTAAGGTTATATAATCAGTGTTAATGACTAGTAAGGTGACCAGTTTAGTAAGGTTATATAATCAGTGTTAATGACTAGTAAGGTGACCAGTTTAGTAAGGTTATATAATCAGTGTTAATGACTAGTAAGGTGACCAGCTTAGTAAGGTTATATAATCAGTGTTAATGACTAGTAAGGTGACCAGTTTAGTAAGGTTATATAATCAGTGTTAATGACTAGTAAGGTGACCAGCTTAGTAAGGTTATATAATCAGTGTTAATGACTAGTAAGGTGACCAGTTTAGTAAGGTTATATAATCAGTGTTAATGACTAGTAAGGTGACCAGTTTAGTAAGGTTATATAATCAGTGTTAATGACTAGTAAGGTGACAGACTTAGTAAGGTTATATAATCAGTGTTAATAACTAGTAAGGTGACCAGTTTAGTAAGGTTATATAATCAGTGTTAATGACTAGTAAGGTGACCAGTTTAGTAAGGTTATATAATCAGTGTTAATGACTAGTAAGGTGACCAGTTTAGTAAGGTTATATAATCAGTGTTAATGACTAGTAAGGTGACCAGTTTAGTAAGGTTATATAATCAGTGTTAATAACTAGTAAGGTGACCAGTTTAGTAAGGTTATATAATCAGTGTTAATGACTAGTAAGGTGACCAGTTTAGTAAGGTTATATAATCAGTGTTAATGACTAGTAAGGTGACCAGTTTAGTAAGGTTATATAATCAGTGTTAATGACTAGTAAGGTGACCAGTTTAGTAAGGTTATATAATCAGTGTTAATGACTAGTAAGGTGACCAGTTTAGTAAGGTTATATAATCAGTGTTAATAACTAGTAAGGTGACCAGTTTAGTAAGGTTATATAATCAGTGTTAATGACTAGTAAGGTGACCCGTTTAGTAAGGTTATATAATCAGTGTTAATAACTAGTAAGGTGACAGACTTAGTAAGGTTATATAATCAGTGTTAATGACTAGTAAGGTGACCAGCTTAGTAAGGTTATATAATCAGTGTTAATGACTAGTAAGGTGACCAGTTTAGTAAGGTTATATAATCAGTGTTAATGACTAGTAAGGTTAGTAAGGTTATATAATCAGTGTTAATGACTAGTAAGGTTAGTAAGGTTATATAATCAGTGTTAATGACTAGTAAGGTGACCAGCTTAGTAAGGTTATATAATCAGTGTTAATGACTAGTAAGGTGACCAGTTTAGTAAGGTTATATAATCAGTGTTAATGACTAGTAAGGTGACCAGTTCAGTAAGGTTATATAATCAGTGTTAATGACTAGTAAGGTGACCAGTTTAGTAAGGTTATATAATCAGTGTTAATAACTAGTAAGGTGACAGACTTAGTAAGGTTATATAATCAGTGTTAATGACTAGTAAGGTGACAGACTTAGTAAGGTTATATAATCAGTGTTAATGACTAGTAAGGTGACCAGTTTAGTAAGGTTATATAATCAGTGTTAATGACTAGTAAGGTGACCAGTTTAGTAAGGTTATATAATCAGTGTTAATGACTAGTAAGGTGACCAGTTTAGTAAGGTTATATAATCAGTGTTAATGACTAGTAAGGGGACCAGTTTAGTAAGGTTATATAATCAGTGTTAATGACTAGTAAGGTGACCAGTTTAGTAAGGTTATATAATCAGTGTTAATGACTAGTAAGGTGACAGACTTAAGTAAGGTTACACACTGAGTCTACAAAACATTAAAACATTGTGTATGTGTGCCATTCAGAGTGTGAATGGGCAAGACAAAAGTTGTAAGTGCCTTTGAACGGGGTATGGTAGTAGGTGCCAGGCGCATCGGTTTGTAACAAGAACTGCAACGCTGCTGGGTTTTTCACGCTCAACAGTTTCCCGTGTGTATCAACACTGGTCCACCGCCCAAAGGACATCCAGCCAACTTGACACAACTGTGGGAAGCATTGGAGTCAACGTGGGCCAGCGTCCCTGTGGAACGCTTTCGACGCCTTGTAGAGTCCACGCCTCGACGGACTGAGGCTGTTCGCTTTTCATCCCTCCTTCTCTGTCTGTCAGACCCATCATCCCTCCTTCTCTGTCTGTCAGACCCATCATCCCTCCTCCTCTGTCTGTCAGACCCATCATCCCTCCTCCTCTGTCTGTCAGACCCATCATCCCTCCTCCTCTGTCTGTCAGACCCATCATCCCTCCTTCTCTGTCTGTCAGACCCATCATCCCTCCTTCTCTGTCTGTCAGACCCATCATCCCTCCATGTACCAGTCTTACATCAGCCCGCTTGCGTTCAGATGGACGGGGTGGAAATATTTGAGGCGTGTCCTTAAAAACGTGATCCAAAGTGCTCTTTTCAGGCAGCGCTGATAGGGATATATCAGACCAACCAAAAGCTGGTTTTAGCGGTAACGCAGTTGGTTATGGCATGAATTTTGACAGTGGAAATAATAATAATAATGCAGCCTATCCAGCCGTGACGCCCACTGCCAATATGGGCATGGGACAAGAGTATCCTAATGTGCTTTTGGTGCCTGTATACTTCGTATTTAGAAACATAAAAAACTACTGTTTTTTCCAATTTCGATTTATTTTATTAAAAACATTGCCTCCCCTCCTCTCAATGAAGGCTTTTTCTCTGTCCTGCCCAATGCAATCGCAAAGTAGTCAAGACCATCTAAAGTGTTTGGCTCGTGAGACCACTTGGAAATAAATCTTCATCACCAAAGCTTTATAAAAATATCTAGTTTGAGAGGAGTAAAACAGTAAGCTGACATTCCCTTTTTATCTATGTATTGTAGGCAGGCCTACATTATTTTAGCCATGCAGGTTCCGTTTTGGACGTGCGTAAAACCCCCTCCATGATGTAGGCTACGTGTCCCCCCTCCATGATGTAGGCTACGTGTCCCCCCTCCATGATGTAGGCTACGTGTCCATGCCCATCATGAAACGAGAGATGAGAACCTCGGTGAATACCGGTGAACCTGGTATTTAGTAGTTATCAGTATTATCTATAAATAGTGCTTGTTTTCCGTTTTGGATGTTGAAAACCCAAGCCCTCCCTTAGGCCTACTATAATGAAGGCTGAGGCCTACTATAATGAAGGTTGAGGCCTACTATAATGAAGGCTGAGGCCTACTATAATGAAGGCTGAGGCCTACTATAATGAAGGCTGAGGCCTACTATAATGAAGGCTGAGGCCTACTATAATGAAGGCTGAGGCCTACTATAATGAAGGCTGAGGCCTACTATAATGAAGGCTGAGGCCTACTATAATGAAGGCCTACTATAATGAAGGCTGAGGCCTACTATAATGAAGGCTGAGGCCTACTATAATGAAGGCTGAGGCCTACTATAATGAAGGCTGAGGCCTACTATAATGAAGGCTGAGGCCTACTATAATGAAGGCTGAGGCCTACTATAATGAAGGTTGAGGCCTACTATAATGAAGGCTGAGGCCTACTATAATGAAGGCTGAGGCCTACTATAATGAAGGCTGAGGCCTACTATAATGAAGGCTGAGGCCTACTATAATGAAGGCTGAGGCCTACTATAATGAAGGCTGAGGCCTACTATAATGAAGGCTGAGGCCTACTATAATGAAGGTTGAGGCCTACTATAATGAAGGCTGAGGCCTACTATAATGAAGGCCGAGGCCTACTATAATGAAGGCTGAGGCCTACTATAATGAAGGCTGAGGCCTACTATAATGAAGGCTGAGGCCTACTATAATGAAGGCCTACTATAATGAAGGCTGAGGCCTACTATAATGAAGGCTGAGGCCTACTATAATGAAGGCTGAGACCTACTATAATGAAGGCTGAGGTCTACTATAATGAAGGCTGAGGCCTACTATAATGAAGGCTGAGGCCTACTATAATGAAGGTTGAGGCCTACTATAATGAAGGCTGAGGCCTACTATAATGAAGGCTGAGGCCTACTATAATGAAGGCTGAGGCCTACTATAATGAAGGCTGAGGCCTACTATAATGAAGGCTGAGGCCTACTATAATGAAGGCTGAGGCCTACTATAATGAAGGCCTACTATAATGAAGGCTGAGGCCTACTATAATGAAGGCTGAGGCCTACTATAATGAAGGCCTACTATAATGAAGGCTGAGGCCTACTATAATGAAGGCTGCGTAAACAGCAATGCCTGTCTTTTTATGATATCATTACATTTTATGACATCATTACATTTTATGATATCATTACATTTTATGACATCATTACGTTTTATGATATCATTACATTTTACCAGGGACGCAACTTTGGTTTTAGAAGTGGGGGGGGGGGGGGGCGTAACGCCCCTAGGGGTCAATGGCCCTGTAACGCCCCAACCCAACACACCCCACTCAGCTTTAGGATCTTAGTGAAACATTCATTATTGGTTTCAGGTGTGTTAGGCCAAGGCCAGAGTGTATGGCAGACCCCCAGGGCCAGGACTGAGCAGCCCAGCAGCTAGGGATTGCTTAAATGGATATCTCCCCTGATGTGGGCATGTTTTCAATAGACTGCTTTTGTCGTACAGTATTCCATATAAGGCATCCATACCTTATGAAAGTTAATAAATCAAATCTAGTGATACATAACTTGACATTTCTTCCATCCATTGTGGGAGGATAACCAACCTTCCAAGGAATGGCACTCCATTTCTTAGCCGTTATAAATGCTAGGGTACACAGTTTCTTCTGATAACAGTCTCCAGTATCAACGTTTCCAAGCAAACAAAAACAGGGAGGTGGGAGAATCTGTAGACATGCTGAGATAAAAGAACGTACTCTTTGCCAGAATTCATCTAGCCTTCACAAGACCACAACAGATGCAAATGTCTCCCCTTCTGTGTTTCACACCTCCAGCAGAAGATAACAATTTCTGAGTGCATGATATTCCGTTTCACTGGCATATAGTACGTTCTATGGATGGTCTTAAACTGCAGTAATTTATGTCTGAGATTATATGAACATGACTGGGCATTCAAACATATCTGTATCCATTCATCATCATCAACAGCGTCTCCCAGGTCTTCCTCACATTTTTGTTTTACATGCTTTGTGTCATCGGGAAAAGCCTCTATCAACCTTTGATGCAGTTTGGAAATCAACTTTAGAGGTTTGTCAGACAGCCTTAAAATAGTTTCAATCTTTGAAGCTTCTTGCTTGTCTAGTGTTTGCTTCACAGAGAGAATAAAGTTTTGAATCAGCAAAAGTTCACCTCAGCGCCATCACAGACTGGTCTTCCCTTGGCTGGCCTGACCCTGCTGAGACCCCCTGTCACCATCTGATCCTGCTCAGATGAGGCATGACGAAGAATGACCTTGGTGTACGTCTATACATTATATTGTCCATGGATAGAATCAATGGTTCAATCATTTAAATTACCATTATTCCCAGATCCCAGACTGTAGCCTTCAAGATGGAACGTTGTATAAATTCACTGATTGTTATAATATAGTGCAACATTCACCTGAGCTCTGTAGACTGGTCTTCTCTGGCTGTCTGACCCTGCTGGGACACCCGTCACCATCTGATCCTGCTAAGACATGATGAGTATATGTTGTGAACTGACTGTGCACCATGACAGCGTAGCCTGTAGAGCTGTTTTATACCGTGTCAGTGTGAAAAGTAGGGAATTAGCTCGGGAAACTGACAGATCAATAACGTTACATTGCTATACTGACTAATAAAAACTGACATTGCGCTGAAAAAAAAAACGTGAGTATATCGGTCTTCAATCGTTTGGCCCGTCCCCCGTCCCCCGTCCCCCATGTGTCCCCCGTCCCCCATGTGTCCCCCGTCCCCCATGTGTCCCCCGTCCCCCATGTGTCCCCCGTCCCCCATATGTCCCCTGTCCCCCCGTCCCCCATGTGTCCCCTGTCCCCCCGTCCCCCATGTGTCCCCCATGTGTCCCCCCGTCCCCCATGTGTCCCCCGTCCCCCATGTGTCCCCCGTCCCCCATGTGTCCCCCGTCCCCCATGTGTCCCCCGTCCCCCATGTGTCCCCCATGTGTCCCCCGTCCCCCATGTGTCCCCCGTCCCCCATGTGTCCCCCATGTGTCCCCCGTCCCCCATGTGTCCCCATGTGTCTCCGTCCCCCATGTGTCCCCCGTCCCCCATGTGTCCCCCATGTGTCCCCCGTCCCCCATGTGTCCACCGTCCCCCATGTGTCCCCCATGTGTCCCCCATGTGTCCCCGTCCCCATGTGTCCCCCGTCCCCCATGTGTCCCCCATGTGTCCCCCGTCCCCCATGTGTCCCCCATGTGTCCCCCCGTCCCCAGTGAAGGTTGCGCCCCTGCATTGCTTTTCGTTTAATTTTATTACAACCAAACTTATTAGAATGATTCACCTTTCTGATTTGATGGTGACAATGTCCGTGGCGCGCTTGCAATGCAACTTCTGGAGATGTTTGATTGCGATCTGATCTGTAAGATGGTTTCCGATTATTATGTTCATAAAACATTGGCCTATATGGGAGCAGTATAACGGAGAGTAGACGTTCTCCCTTTCTCTTTATATTGGATCTTTGTCCAGCTACTGTTTAATGTCTGGATGTGAGTAAAACCCTCCATAGTCTGTGTTGTTTTAATACTTTATGCCCACGGGGAGAAATGATGGGGCCTGTAAGTGTGACATAGCCGAATTAAAACAAGTTGCTGTTTCATTTGGTTTATCAATAATGAATGTAATCTTGCTTATTGACAATGTTTGGCATGTCCATGCTCAGCCATAATGTAATTTACAGTAGGCCTAGCCCCTATATCAGTGTGAATGCTACTGAAGCCATGCAATTACTTAAAACAACGTGGACTGCAAATGTGTTCAAGTTAACGTATTTAGCAAAGATAGGTCTACATTTTGTTATTTCGTTTCTGTAAGCCATTTAACAAACTATAACGGACTAACATTGGAATTGGAGTTGATTCCAAGGCGATACATAAAAGACCGTAAATACACAACTTGAAGCACCTACATATTTCACCATGGAACATGTTCTGATTGGCCAGTGAGGGGCCAAGCCTTGACACACCCACAACTTGTTAATTCATTAAAAACCCAGCCCTTTCACTCCAACGCCAGCATGCGCCGATAATCGTGAAAGTGAAAATAGCAAAAATATTTCTGACACACCCCTGAACCTATAGCGCTTCCGCTTAAGCTTAGATTGACCATTGGTTTGTTAAACTAGAGCCTTAAAACGGAATTACGTCCAACAGCTGTTTAATCCAGTGAGATTAAGTGAACACAACAACAAACCATCCTGTCCACAGTATCCTGTCCATAGTATCCTGTCCATAGTATCCTGTCCATAGTATCCTGTCCGTAGTATCCTGTCCGTAGTATCCTGTCCGTAGTATCCTGTCCGTAGTATCCTGTCCGTAGTATCCTGTCCATAGTATCCTGTCCATAGTATCCTGTCCATAGTATCCTGTCCATAGTATCCTGTCCATAGTATCCTGTCCATAGTATCCTGTCCATAGTATCCTGTCCATAGTATCCTGTCCGTAGTATCCTGTCCGTAGTATCCTGTCCGTAGTATCCTGTCCGTAGTATCCTGTCCACAGTATCCTGTCCATAGTATCCTGTCCATAGTATCCTGTCCACAGTATCCTGTCCATAGTATCCTGTCCATAGTATCCTGTCCACAGTATCCTGTCCATAGTATCCTGTCCATAGTATCCTGTCCATAATATAATGTCCATAATGTCCTATTTTAAATTCACTGCTCAGTCACAGTTGAGTCATTGTGTTTTTATGATACATGCAGACAGAGAGAGAGAGAGAGAGAGAGAGAGAGAGAGAGAGAGAGAGAGAGCCTAGTCAGCTTGTTGTGTAACTCTTCAGATAACCCATGTTGTTGTTGTTGTTGTTGTCTTGCCTGGTTTGTGGTTCGGATGAGTATGTGGTCACCCAGAATAACCAAACAGAGCCCCCCTCTTCACTCCCCTCTTCCCCTCTCTCTGTGTCTCTCTTCTGGTCAAACCACTCTGTCTCTTCACTCCCCTCTTCCCCTCTCTCTGTGTCTCTCTTCTGGTCAAACCACTCTGTCTCTTCACTCCCCTCTTCCACTCTCTCTGTGTCTCTCTTCTGGTCAAACCACTCTGTCTCTTCACTCCCCTCTTCCCCTCTCTCTCTGTGTCTCTCTTCTGGTCAAACCACTCTGTCTCTTCACTCCACTCTTCCCCTCTCTCTGTGTCTCTCTTCTGGTCAAACCACTCTGTCTCTTCACTCCCCTCTTCCCCTCTCTCTCTGTGTCTATCTTCTGGTCAAACCACTCTGTCTTTCTGTTGAATTCCCTCTCTCACTGGTTGTTTTGTCATTGGTCTAAATAGTCTAGATCATTGGTCTAGATAAAAACATCAGAGAGAATGACTGTTGAGTCTTTAGAGTAGATCAACAGTGACTTTGATGTACGACAGGAAACATTCAAATGATGTAAACAAAGATACAAATAAAGACTTAATAGTTTTTTTATGAGAGTGCTTGTGTCTACACAGTAACATCAACAACCCTTTCATATTGTTACTGGCACGCATACAAAACAGCAATAGGCTACATCATAGATAGATTACTGCCTCCTCTCACCTTTCTACAGTGTCCCTCTGTCTGGACATTCTTGACTTCCACCCACATTCAACCACAACAGCCAATTACTATTTGAGGAACAGGAGCAGGAGTGTGTGGTGTGTGTGTGTGTGTGTGTGTGTGTGTGTGTCTGTGTCTGTGTGTGTGTGTGTCTGTGTGTGTGTGTGTGTGCGTGTGTGTGCGTGTGTGTAATTTGTCCTGAGGGGATGGCCACACCTCTCGCCCTCTTTGGCACCATGAAGACTATTTTCTCAGAGAGAGAGAGAGAGAGAGAGAGAGAGAGAGAGAGAGAGAGAGAGAGAGAGAGAGAGAGAGAGAGAGAGCAGGAGAGAGAGAGAGAGAGAGAGAGAGAGAGAGAGAGAGAGAGAGAGAGAGAGAGAGAGAGAGCAGAGAGAGAGAGAGAGAGAGAGAGAGAGAGAGAGAGAGAGAGAGAGAGCAGGAGATAGAGGGAGAGAGAGAGAGAGAGAGAGAGTAAGTGTCAGACAGAGACAGAGAGAGAGAGAGAGAGAGAGAGAGAGAGATGAAGGTAGGTTGTGTTAGTTTGGGATTAAGGTTAGGCTACTTCAGTACAATTGTTGCTTCTGTGTCTTCTGTGACTTTTGGGTGTCAGGGAAAATGTATGGAGTAAAAAGTAAATTATCTTATTTAGGAATGTAGTGAAGTAAAAGTAAAAGTAGTCAAAAATATAAATAGTAAAGTACAGATACCCCAAAAACTACTTAAGTAGTACTTTAAAGTATTTTTACTTAAGTACTTTACACCACTGGACAACGACTCCCATTGTTAGGACGGAGACATGATCATCTCATCATTGTCTCTCATCATCATGGTTGCAGTTGAATTTCTGGAAGAGGGAGAGAGCATGATGCTGGTGAATTTGCACTTCTCATGTAATGGAAGTGGTAACGATGAGTCGAAATCCACCACTTAGCATAATTATTGTTTTCTGACACATTCATTTTTTTTTTTTTTTGCCGTTTTTGTCTGGATGCGGAGTCCTGGAGCACAGTAGGCTATTTACTGTACATTGATCGACAACTGAACTAGTTTATAGAAAGTGTCGAACTGACTGAATAAAGTCAGTCTCCTATATGCCTTTGCCAGTAATAAATCATGCAACGTGCTGATACGTCCACGGTCCATCGGGGCAAGTAAACCAAAGGATTTCCTAGGTTTCCATTACGGCGACGCTAAAGTGAGTGGCTCTCATTGGTTCCCAACCCTTTTTCGGTTACTGAAACATGATAATTAGGGCTTTTCACGGAATCATTCAACGGAATTCAACAAATATAAAACAATTTATTGACCTCCAGTAGGGAATCAACTAAATGTTTTGATTATCATAAGACGTGAACAGAATGCATCAGTGATTCCGTATTTCCTGCAACTTTCTGAATAGGCAACTAGAATGCCCCGTGTGCAGTCTACCACTTTGTTTAGCTGTTAGCGATGATGCTAATGAAAACAGTCTTCTGGTAGATGGAAAATTATTTCCCAAAAACCCTTCTCAATTAAATGTTAACTACAAAGTAGCCTATGCTAACCTGGCAGAATTATATTGTTTAGCAAACTCTACCATCCCATGTCTGCTACAAAAACACAGCTAAACAACACCTCTTGCTAGGTGTGCACTTTAATAAAAAGGGTAACTACACCCCAAAATTCGAAATGTCTCAGATTTTTCCCAGACCTCAAAAGTGGTCTCCAGATGTGGTTTAAGCATTGTTGTGGACTTAGAACATCCAATTGAGTTGCTTTTCTATAATAAAAAAAAGTGTGATTTTTGAGAGCGAAAACCTGAAACAAATGTGAAAAAAGGAGACCTGGAAAAGCAAAACCTTTAATTTACTTTCCAAGACAATGTGGCCTATTTACTTCATTCTTCTGTTTTAATAAAATACATACCTTGAAGAACAAACATTATTTTTGGCAATTCATATCTTGCAGTAAAACCATAAATAAGACTTTAATCTCAAGAGAAGACAAGTTAAATGTAAAAAAAAGGTTTAATGTTTAATGTCTTACTTAGAAAATAGTCCTGATCATATAGGAGCATCTTGATGAATTTATGAAATTGTTTCTTCCAATTATTCATAAACATGCACCTGTTAGGAAACTGAATGTTAGAACTGTTAAGGCTCCATGGATTGATGAGGAATTTAAAAACTGTATGGTTGAAAGACATTTCGAATTTTGTAAAGTTAGTGTGGGAGAGGTGGAAAAATTATTGTTATTGATCAATAATGACAAACTTCCTGGCATTGACAACTTACTGTAGATGGAAAGCTACTGAGGATGGTAGCTGACTCTATAGCCACTCCTATCTGTCATATCTTTAATCTGAGCCTAGAGCAAAGTCTTTGTCCTCAGGCCTGGAGGGAAGCCAAAGTCATTCCGCTACCCAAGAGTGGTAAAGTGGCTTTTACTGGTTCTAAGAGCAGACCTAATCAGCTTGCTGGCAGCTCTTAGCAAACTGTTGGAAAAAATGTTGTTTGACCAAATACAATGCTATTTCTCTGTAAACAAATGAACAACAGACTTTAAGCATGCTTTTAGAGAAGGGCGCTCAACATGTACTGCACTGACACACATGTCTGATGATTGGTTGAAATAAATGGATAATAAGAAGATGGTGGAAGCTGTATTTCAGTGCCGCCTTTGACGTTATTGACCATAACCTGTTGTTGAGAGAACTTACACTACCAGTCAAAGGTTTTAGAACACCTACTCATTCAAGGGTTTTTCTTTCTTTATTTTTTTACTATTTTCTACATTGTAGAATAATAGTGAAGACATCAAAACCATGAAATAACACATATGGAATCATGTAATAACCAAAAAAGTGTTAAACAAATCGAAATATATTTTATATTTTAGATTCTTCAAAGTAGCCACCCTTTGCCTTTATGACAGCTGTATGTATTTCCCACCGTAAAGCATGGAGGAGGAGGTGTTATGGTGTGGGGGGTGCTTTGCTGATGACACTGTCTGTGATGTATTTAGAATTCAAGGCAGACTTAACCAGCATGGCTACCACAGCATTCTGCAGCGATACGCCATCCCATCTGGTTTGGGCTTAGTGGGACTATCATTTGTTTTTCAACAGGACAATGACCCAACACACCTCCAGGCTGTGTAAGGGCTATTTTACCAAGAAGGAGAGTGATGGAGTGCTGCATCAGATGACCTGGCCTCCACAATCCCCCGACCTCAACCAAATTGAGATGGTTTGGGAGGAGTCGGACCGCAGAGTGAAGGAAAAGCAGCCAACAAGTGCTCAGCTTATGTGGGAGCTCCTTCAATACTTTTGGAAAAGCATTCCAGGAGAAGCTGGTTGAGAGAATGCCAAAAGCGTGCAAAGCTGTCATCAAGGCAAAGGGTGGCTATTTGAAGAATCTCAGATATAAAATATATTTTGATTTGTTTAACACTTTTTTGGTTACTACATGATTCCATATGCGTTATTTCATAGTTTTGATGTCTTCACTATTATTGTACAATGTAGAAAATAGTAAAAATAAAGAAAAACCCTTGAATGAGTAGGTGTTCTAAAACTTTTGACCGGTAGTGTATGTGTCATGGCTTTTCAACCTCTGCCATATCGTGGATTCAGGGCTATCTATAATAGAACTCAGATGGTTTTCTTTAATGGAAGCTTCTCTAATGTCAACCATGTAAAGTGTTGTGTACCACAGGGCAGCTTTCTAGGCCCTCTACTCTTTTCTATTTTTACCAATGACCTGCCACTGGCATTAAACAAAGCATGTGTGTCCATGTATGCGGATGATTCAACCATATACACATCAGCAACCACAGCTAATGAAGTCACTGAAACCCTTAACAAAGAGTTGCAGTCTGTTTTGGAATGGGTAGCCAGTAATAAACTGGTCCTGAACGTCTCTAAAACTAAGAGCATTGTATTTGGTACAAATCATTCCCTAAGTTCTAGACCTCAGCTGAATCTGGTAATGAATGGTGTGGCTGTTGAACAAGTTACAGATACTTAAATTACTTGGTGTTACCTTAGATTATAAACTGTCATGGTCAAAACGTATAGATTCAATGGTTGTAAAGATGGGGAGAGGTCTGTCCTTAATAAAGAGATGCTCTGCTTTTATGACACCACACTCCAAAAAAGCAAGTCCTGCAGGCTCCAGTTTAGTCTTATCTTGATTATTGTCCAGTCGTGTGGTCCAGTGCTGCAAGGAAAGACCTAGTTAAGCTGCAGCTGGCCCAGAACATAGGGGCACGTCTTGCTCTTCATTGTAATCAGAGGGCTGATATTAATACTATGCATGCCAGTATCTCTTGGTTAAGAGTTGAGGAGAGACTGACTGCATCACTTCTTATTTTTATAAGAAACACTGTGTTGAAAATTCCAAATTGTTTGCATAGTCAACTTACACACAGCTCTGACACACACATTTACCCCACCAGACATGCCACCAGGAGTCTTTTCACAGTTCCCAAATCCAGAACAAATTCAAGAAAGCGTACAGTATTATATAGAGCCATTATGGAACTCCCTTCCATCTCATATTGTTCAAATGAACAGCAAACCTGGTTTCAAATAACAGATAAAGCAACACCTCATGGCACAACGCCTGTCCCCTATTTGACCTAGATAGTTTGTGTGTATGTATTGATATGTAGGCTACATGTGCCATTTTTTTATTGATGTAGTTCTGTCCGTGTGCCTTTTTTAAATGTTTTGTCCTTGTCTATTAATGTTCTGTATTATGTTTCATGTTTTGTGTGGACCCCAGGAAGAGTAGCTGCTGCTTTCGCAACAGCTAATGGGGATTCTAATAAAATACAACAAATATAGACCTAGACCTAGACTATATCCAAAACAACTAACAATACACTGAATTCATACATTTTCAGTCATTTAAATTGTAAAGCCATGTCTTTCTACACAATACTACAACTCATATTTCCAATCTGGGAGGTAAAATATAAAGTATTAAACAATTTGTCTGTGTATTTCAGATGGAATCAAGGTATTAGAATGTTCCAGAATAGAGCTCCTTCTGCAGAACATGTAGAACCTGGCGGCCTACTTTCTCTATTTGGCTATTCTATGTACTTGTGGAAAACACTACACACTACACACTACACACACACACACACACACACACACACACACACACACACACACACACACACACACACACACACACACACACACACACACACACACACACACACACACACACACACACACACACACACACACACACACACTTTTATTATAACAAAGCAGTACTCTGGTTATCATTAGTGTTTATGTGTGTGTCTCTCATTTCTCTATCCTCTCTCGGGTCCCTAGGGTCCTAGCTAGAAGGGCCACTCTCAGAGGACTCGCTGCCATGACAACGGTGACATAAACACCAGGAAGTCACCAAGGGCAGTAGCTATTGGCGAAATAAGGGTCAGTTCAAGGTTAAGGAAATAAGTAAATGATGAGTTTGTTTTTTCTCTGAGTGATTTTGACACTAAATTGTCACTCTGTCAGTCTACTACTACCATTTTTATTTTGTGGGTAGATCATATTTAATATTGCAGATAGTGTGTGGCTTCCATCAATGTAATTGTCTGCATCATTTCCAATTTCCAATCGCCCATATTGTTTTGGTAAATATATATATATATACACATTATATATATTTTCAAATATATGTTCCTTTATTATTTTCCCCTAACCCTACCAGCCCTCCCCTAATTGGAGTAAAGTAACGGACAACAACTCTTAGGCTTCTACCTCCAGTTTATACTATATACATGTTACGGACACAGTCTATTTGACAATAGTTCTCTTCTGTTTGTTTTTAGCCCCATCCTTCATCTCCACTCAAGCCCTCCAACAACTACCATTACCACTAGTAGCATGTCTATCTCTAATATCTATACCTACTAAAACTATAACTAATATCTCTACCTACTACCTACTAAAACTATCTCTAATATCTCTACCTACTACCTACTAAAACTATAACTAATATCTCTACCTACTACCTACTAAAACTATAACTAATATCTCTACCTACTACCTACTAAAACTATAACTAATATCTCTACCTACTACCTACTAAAACTATAACTAATATCTCTACCTACTACCTACTAAAACTATCTCTAATATCTCTACCTACTACCTACTAAAACTATCTCTAATATCTCTACCTACTACCTACTAAAACTATAACTAATATCTCTACCTACTACCTACTAAAACTATCTCTAATATCTCTACCTACTACCTACTAAAACTATCTCTAATATCTCTACCTACTACCTACTAAAACTATCTCTAATATCTCTACCTACTACCTACTAAAACTATAACTAATATCTCTACCTACTACCTACTAAAACTATAACTAATATCTCTACCTACTACCTACTAAAACTATCTCTAATATCTCTACCTACTACCTACTAAAACTATCTCTAATATCTCTACCTACTACCTACTAAAACTATAACTAATATCTCTACCTACTACCTACTAAAACTATAACTAATATCTCTACCTACTACCTACTAAAACTATCTCTAATATCTCTACCTACTACCTACTAAAACTATCTCTAATATCTCTACCTACTACCTACTAAAACTATCTCTAATATCTCTACCTACTACCTACTAAAACTATCTCTAATATCTCTACCTACTACCTACTAAAACTATAACTAATATATCTACCTACTACCTACTAAAACTATCTCTAATATCTCTACCTACTACCTACTAAAACTATAACTAACTTAGAACTGACTGTCATCATCACCACTACATCAGTACTACAAATACCGTCATGATTACTACTGCTACTATCAGCACTATCCCTACCATCATTACTACTGCTACTATCACCACTATCCCTACCATCATTACTACTGCTACTATCACCACTATCCCTACCATCATTACTACTGCTACTATCACCACTATCCCTACCATCATTACTACTGCTACTATCACCACTATCCCTACCATCATTACTACTGCTACTATCACCACTATCACCACCATCATTAAACTGCTATCATTACCATCACCCCTACTACCCGTACCACTACTATTTGGAGTAATAATCACAACAATAACAACAATAATAATAATAATACTAAAAATAAGGAAGTGACTGTTTACTATACAGATGTTATTATTCAGTGTCCCTCAGGCTGTGGCAGGCAAATACATATTTGGCTGCAAGAGGAGTCATTGCTCCTTCGCCCATGAATAGTTTATGTTTTTCCTCTGGGTTTAATAAGATAACATTTGGAATAAATGTTAAATTTCTGCGAATAATGACTCTTTTGGTGAGGAATATTTATGACAGTAAAGGAGAAAGTGCATCTCTGTCTCTACCTCCCCTGTCGTGCAGTGACCACATACACCCTCGTCTTTGGGTAGCCGTGTATTTTCATGTCTGCCGGTTTCTATAGCCAATTATACAACGGGTGGGTCTAATCCTGGACGCTGATTGGTTAAAACCGCATTCCAGCCGGTGTCTATTCCACAAGTTACCACCGGCTAAATCTATGATGTTAAAATGCCTATTTACTCTGTTCCATCTGACTGTGCAATCCACTGTCTCATCAGCCCTGCCAGGCAATTTATAAACTTGATCTCCACTATAAAAAGCATCTAGACATTATCTCACATTTCTTTTAGACCAACATTTAGTTTTCAACAGCGGAGATTTGTATAAACCTTCCTGTCTGTCTCTCCGACATTTGCAACATTGTTTCAATATTCAAATTCTATCTCCAGCTGTCCCATAGTAATGAACGTGTCGGGAGTCGGGACGAGACAGACAGGCAGGCAGCGTTTCTCAGCCAGTCGAAATATTGAATCACCTGGCATCATTTTTATGGAGTGAGGGAAAAAAGTATTTGATCCCCTGCTGATTTTGTACGTTTGCCCACTGACAAAGTAATTATCATCAAAGAAATCAAAGAAATGTCAATTGAAAAAAGGTCTTTAGAGCTTCAGTGTCCTGACGAAAGAGCACATTTTCTATGCCAGGTGAAATCGTGCCTCATTAGCTCATTGTTATGGATGTGTCCAAATAAATGTCATGGTACAAACACACCAAGACAGTTGTGAAGAGGGAACGACAACACCTTTCCCCCCTCAGGAGACTGAAAAGATTTGGCATGGGTCCCCAGATCCTCAAAAAGTTATACAGCTGCACCATCGAGAGCATCCTGACCGGTTGCATCACCGCCTGGTATGGCAACTGCTCGGCATCTGACCGTAAGGCACTACAGAGGGTAGTGCGTACGGCCCAGTACATCACTGGGGCCAAGTCTCCTTCCATCCAGGACCTCTATAACAGGCGGTGTCAGAGGAAGGCCCAAAAAATGGTCAGAGACTCCAGTCACCCAAGTCATAGACTGTTCTCTCTGCTACCGCACGGCAAGTGGTACCAGAGCGCCAAGTCTAGGTCCAAAAGGCTCCTTAACAGCTTCTACCCCCAAGCCATAAGACTCTGAACAATAATCAAATGGCCACCCGGACTATTTACATTGACACCCCCCGCCCCTTGTTTTTACACTGCTGCTACTCGCTGTTTATTATCTATGCATAGTCACTTTACTCCTACCTACATGTACAAATTACCTCGACTAACCTATACCCCCGCACATTGACTCAGTACCGGTACCCCCTGTATATAGCCTCATTATTACCTGGACTAACCTGTACCCCCACACATTGACTCAGTACCGGTACCCCCTGTATATAGCCTCATTATTGTTATTTTATTGTGTTACTTTTTATTTTATTTTTTACTTTAGTTTATTTAGTAAATATTTTCTTAACTCTATTTCTTGAACTGCATTGTTGGTTAAGGGCTTGTAAGTAAGCATTTCACTGTAAGGTCTACAACTGTTGTATTCTGCGCTTGTGACAAATACAATTTGATTTGATTTGAAAAGGTTGGAGAAGTGGTATATCCATACATCTCTATTTTGGATAGATAGCTGTTTGTGTTGTTGTTTGTTTAGTGTGTTCCAATTTTCCCAGAAGTGATTTGAGTCCAGTGATTCAAATCAAATCAAATCAAATGTTATTTGTAACATACATGTGTTTAGCAGATATTATTGCGGGTGTAGCGAAATATTTGATGGATGATGGATGGGACTACCAGCTCTCTGTAACATAGAGGTCAACCAGTGGGTCCGCCTCCTCTATACCATGTTTCTTGTCTCTCTCTTGATGTCTCTCTCCTCTCTGCCCCCCCCCCCCCCCCCCCCCCCTCCCAATTCAATTTAAAGGTTTTATTGGCATGGGGAACATATGTTTACATTGTCAAAGCAAGTGACATAGATAATAAATAAAAGTGAAATAAACAATACAAAAAAATGAACAGTAAACATTACACTCACAAAAGTTCCAAAAGAATAAAGACATTTGTCTAT
>NC_140011.1:42971326-43000616 GCF_964263955.1 Coregonus lavaretus | reverse complement strand
TGGAGTACTGTTCTCTCCATACTCAGAGCGTTTGGCCCGCTGGGTCCATGAGGACATCACTCCTAAGAACCCCAACTGTAAGAGCTCTGACCAGCTGTCCAACTTCCTCCGACACGTCATCTCTGTCTTCAAGGAGTCCAAGTCAGGTAACACACCAGCAGTTCTTTCCTCTGATACTTTTATTATTAATAACTTAAAACATATTTTTGGTTTAAAAAAATACATTGTCAATATATTTATTGTCTAATGTCTCTAAATGTTGTCTGTCACTAGCAGCACCATTTCCCAAGTAGAATTCAGAGTAATGTGTAAATGCAGTTGGTGAATAAAGCTGATTCTGATTCTGAGACAAGCAGTGTTTTATCACTAAAACCATTTTGTTGTTTAAAAATATATATTTTGAAGCACTTTTGTTGTTCCTGAAGCCACATCACCACTTATGGAGCTGATATGATGTCATACAAAAGACCAGGAAATGCAGTTATAAACATGTTCCTGGAGAATCTGGAGATTCATGACATCATTGTCTAATTCTTTTTTTCTATTGGTCAGATTTCCACCTGGAGCAGCAGTTGAGTGACGTAGCACTGCAGACCGCTCTGTGCAGCTCATCTCGTCACTACGCTGGGCGGAGCTTCCAGATATTCAGAGCTCTCAAACAGCCAATCAACGCTCACGCTGTCTCCGACCTGCTCTCACGATTGGTGGAGGTGGTGGGAGAGCACGGTGACGAGGTGCAGGTACGTGTATCTGTGTGTGTGTGTTCCAGGTCCATGTGATAGCGGTAACAGTAATGTGTGTGTTCCAGGTCCATGTGATAGAGGTAACAGTAATGTGTGTGTTCCAGGTCAATGTGATAGAGGTAACAGAAATGTCTGTGTTCCAGGTCAATGTGATAGAGGTAACAGAAATGTGTGTGTTCCAGGTCCATGTGATAGAGGTAACAGTAATGTGTGTGTTCCAGGTCCATGTGATAGAGGTAACAGTAATGTGTGTGTTCCAGGTCCATGTGATAGAGGTAACAGTAATGTGTGTGTTCCAGGGCTATGTAATGGAGGTTTTGCTGACTCTAGAATCAGTGGTGGTGAACCTGGCTGAGTGTCTGAAGAACAGTGATCTGATGGCTGCTCTTACCAGGTAGGAGTTCCACTTCACCTGTCCACACTTTTATATGTTATGCAGACTTTATGTTCCAGACTTTATGTTCCAGACTATATGTTCCAGACTATATGTTGCAGACTTTATGTTCCAGACTATATGTTATGCAGACTATATGTTGCAGACTATATGTTACAGACTGTATGTTATGCAGACTATATGTTGCAGACTATATGTTACAGACTGTATGTTATGCAGACTATAGGTTGCAGACTTTATGTTGCAGACTTTATGTTGCAGACTTTATGTTCCAGACTGTATGTTATGCAGACTATAGGTTGCAGACTTTATGTTGCAGACTTTATGTTGCAGACTTTATGTTGCAGACTTTATGTTCCAGACTGTATGTTATGCAGACTATAGGTTGCAGACTTTATGTTGCAGACTTTATGTTGCAGACTTTATGTTCCAGACTTTATGTTCCAGACTGTATGTTATGCAGACTATATGTTGCAGACTTTATGTTGCAGACTTTATGTTCCAGACTTTATGTTCCAGACTATATGTTATGCAGACTATATGTTGCAGACTATATGTTACAGACTGTATGTTATGCAGACTATATGTTGCAGACTTTATGTTGCAGACTTTATGTTGCAGACTTTATGTTCCAGACTTTATGTTCCAGACTTTATGTTGCAGACTTTATGTTCCAGACTTTGTTGCAGACTTTATGTTCCAGACTTTATGTTGCAGACTTTATGTTCCAGACTTTATGTTCCAGACTTTATGTTGCAGACTATATGTTGCAGACTTTATGTTCCAGACTTTATGTTCCAGACTTTATGTTGCAGACTTTATGTTCCAGACTTTATGTTGCAGACTTTATGTTCCAGACTTTATGTTGCAGACTTTATGTTGCAGACTATATGTTGCAGACTATATGTTGCAGACTTTATGTTCCAGACTTTATGTTCCAGACTTTATGTTGCAGACTTTATGTTCCAGACTTTATGTTGCAGACTTTATGTTCCAGACTTTATGTTCCAGACTTTGTTGCAGACTTTATGTTCCAGACTTTATGTTCCAGACTTTATGTTCCAGACTTTATGTTGCAGACTTTATGTTGCAGACTTTATGTTGCAGACTTTATGTTGCAGACTTTGTTGCAGACTTTGTTGCAGACTTTGTTGCAGACTTTATGTTGCAGACTTTATGTTGCAGACTTTATGTTCCAGACTTTATGTTCCAGAATTTATGTTGCAGACTTTATGTTGCAGACTTTATGTTCCAGACTTTATGTTGCAGACTTTATGTTGCAGACTTTGTTGCAGACTTTATGTTGCAGACTTTATGTTGCAGACTTTATGTTCCAGACTTTATGTTGCAGACTATATGTTGCAGACTTTATGTTGCAGACTTTATGTTCCAGACTTTATGTTGCAGACTTTATTTTCCAGACTTTGTTGTAGACTTTATGTTGCAGACTATATGTTGCAGACTTTATGTTCCAGACTTTGTTGCAGACTTTATGTTCCAGACTTTATGTTGCAGACTTTATGTTCCAGACTTTATGTTGCAGACTTTATGTTCCAGACTTTATGTTGCAGACTTTATGTTCCAGACTTTATGTTGCAGACTTTATTTTCCAGACTTTGTTGTAGACTTTATGTTGCAGACTATATGTTGCAGACTTTATGTTCCAGACTTTGTTGCAGACTTTATGTTCCAGACTTTATGTTGCAGACTTTATGTTCCAGACTTTATGTTGCAGACTTTATGTTCCAGACTTTATGTTCCAGACTTTATGTTGCAGACTTTATGTTGCAGACTATAGGTTGCAGACTTTATGTTGCAGACTTTATGTTGCAGACTTTGTTGCAGACTTTGTTGCAGACTTTGTTGCAGACTTTATGTTGCAGACTTTGTTGCAGACTTTATGTTCCAGACTTTATGTTGCAGACTTTATGTTGCAGACTTTATGTTGCAGACTTTATGTTCCAGACTTTATGTTCCAGACTTTATGTTGAAGACTTTATGTTGCAGACTTTATGTTCCAGACTTTATGTTGCAGACTTTATGTTCCAGACTTTATGTTGCAGACTTTATGTTCCAAATTATATGTTCCAGACTTTAGGTGCAGACTTTGTTGCAGACTTTGTTGCAGACTATATGTTCCAGACTTTATGTTGCAGACTTTATGTTCCAGACTTTATGTTGCAGAATTTATGTTGCAGATTATATGTTCCAGACTTTAGGTGCAGACTTTATGTTGCAGACTTTAAGTTGCAGATTATATGTTCCAGACTTTAGGTGCAGACTTTGTTGCAGATTTGTTGCAGACTTTATGTTCCAGACTTTATGTTCCAGACTTTATGTTGCAGACTTTATGTTCCAGACTTTATGTTGCAGACTTTATGTTCCAGACTTTATGTTGCAGACTTTATGTTGCAGACTTTATGTTGCAGACTTTATGTTGTGGACTTTATGTTGCAGACTTTGTTGCAGACTTTGTTGCAGACTTTATGTTGCAGACTTTATGTTGCAGACTTTATGTTGCAGACTTTATGTTGCAGACTTTATGTTGCAGACTTCATGTTGTAGAGTTTATGTTGCAGACTTTGTTGCAGACTTTGTTGCAGACTTTATGTTGAAGATTTGTTGTAGACTTTATGTTGCAGACTTTGTTGCAGATTTTGTTGCAGACTTTGTTGCAGACTTTATGTTGCAGATTTGTTGCAGACTTTTGTTGCAGACTTTTGTTGCAGATTTGTTGCAGACTTTATGTTCCAGACTTTATGTTGCAGACTTTATGTTGCAGATTTGTTGCAGATTTTTTTGCATATTTGTTCCAGACTTTATGTTGCAGACTTTATGTTGCAGACTTTGTTGCAGACTTTATGTTCCAGACTTTATGTTGCAGACTTTATGTTGCAAATTATATGTTCCAGACTTTAGGTGCAGACTTTATGTTCCAGACTTAATGTTCCATAATTTATGTTGCAGACTTTATGTTGCAGATTATATGTTCCAGACTTTAGGTGCAGACTTTGTTGCAGATTTGTTGCAGACTTTATGTTCCAGACTTTATGTTCCAGACTTTATGTTGCAGACTTTATGTTCCAGACTTTATGTTGCAGACTTTGTTGCAGACTTTGTTGCAGACTTTGTTGCAGACTTTGTTGAAGATTTGTTGCAGACTTTATGTTGCAGACTTTATGTTGCAGACTTTATGTTGTAGACTTTATGTTGCAGACTTTGTTCCAGACTTTGTTGCAGACTTTGTTGCAGACTTTATGTTGCAGACTTTATGTTGCAGACTTTATGTTGCAGTCTTTTGTTGCAGACTTTTGTTGCAGATTTGTTGCAGACTTTATGTTGCAGACTTTATGTTGCAGATTTGTTGCAGATTTGTTGCAGACTTTGTGTTGTAGACTATATGTTGCAGACTTTATGTCGCAGATTATATGTTGCAGACTTTAAGTTGCAGACTTTATGTTGCAGACTTTGTTGCAGACTTTATGTTGCAGACTTTATGTTCCAGACTTTATGTTGCAGACTATATGTTGCAGACTTTATGTTGCAGATTATATGTTCCAGACTTTAGGTGCAGACTTTGTTGCAGATTTGTTGCAGACTTTATGTTCCAGACTTTATGTTCCAGACTTTATGTTGCAGACTTTATGTTCCAGACTTTATGTTGCAGACTTTATGTTCCAGACTTTATGTTCCAGACTTTATGTTCCAGACTATATGTTGCAGACTTTATGTTCCAGACTTTATGTTGCAGACTTTATGTTCCAGACTTTATGTTGTAGACTTTATGTTGCAGACTTTATGTTGCAGACTTTGTTGTAGACTTTATGTTGCAGACTTTGTTGCAGACTTTGTTGCAGACTTTGTTGCAGACTTTATGTTGCAGACTTTATGTTGCAGACTTTGTTGCTGACTTTATGTTGCAGATTTGTTGCAGACTTTATGTTTCAGACTTTATGTTGCAGACTATATGTTCCAGACTTTATATTGCAGACTATATGTTCCAGACTTTATGTTGCAGACTATATGTTCCAGACTTTATGTTGCAGACTATATGTTCCAGACTTTATGTTGCAGACTTTTGTTGCAGATTTGTTGCAGACTTTATGTTTCAGACTTTATGTTGCAGACTATATGTTCCAGACTTTATATTGCAGACTATATGTTCCAGACTTTATGTTGCAGACTATATGTTCCAGACTTTATGTTGCAGACTATATGTTCCAGACTTTATGTTGCAGACTTTATGTTGCAGACTTTATGTTGCAGATTTGTTGCAGACTTTATGTTGCAGACTTTATGTTGCAGACTTCATGTTGTAGACTTTATGTTGCAGACTTTATGTTGCAGATTTGTTGCAGACTTTATGTTGCAGACTTTATGTTGCAGACTTTTGTTGCAGATTTGTTGCAGAGTTTATGTTCCAGACTTTATGTTGCAGACTTTATGTTGCATATTTGTTGCAGATTTTTTTGCATATTTGTTACAGACTTTATGTTGCAGACTTTATGTTCCAGACTTTATGTTCCAGACTTTATGTTCCAGACTTTGTTGCAGACTTTGTTGCAGACTTTATGTTGCAGATTTGTTGCAGACTTTATGTTGTAGACTATATGTTGCAGACTTTATGTCGCAGATTATATGTTCCAGACTTTATGTTGCAGACTTTATGTTGCAGACTTTATGTTCCAGACTTTATGTTGCAGACTATATGTTCCAGACTTTATGTTGCAGACTTTATGTTGCAGACTTTATGTTGCAGACTTTATGTTCTAGACTTTATGTTCCAGACTTTATGTTGCAGACTTTATGTTCCAGACTTTATGTTGCAGACTTTATGTTCCAGACTTTATGTTGCAGACTTTATGTTGCAGACTTTATGTTGCAGACTTTATGTTCCAGACTTTATGTTCCAGACTTTATGTTCCAGAATTTATGTTGCAGACGTTATGTTGCAGACGTTATGTTCCAGACTTTATGTTCCAGACTTTATGTTGCAGACTTTATGTTGCAGACTTTATGTTACAGACTTCTTGCAAACTTTTACCTTCAACAGATCATCTGAATCAGCATGGGAAAGAGGCTACTTAGACTGTTGGTATAGTTAACATAAGTATGGTAAACTATTCACTCTAACTGGAGGCAGATCCTAGCATTGTTATTTTTAACCCTAACCTCTAACATGTTTAACCCCGCCCCTCTGTAGGACCTCCTCCCCAGACTTCTTGACCAATGAGAAGCTTGAGAAACAGTTTAACAGGAAGAGCACTGGCCAGCTCAACCTGCCGGGGGTCGGGCTTAGCGGCCTCTCAGCCGAACGCAGCCGACACCAGCGGTCCTATTCCGTCCCCAAAAAGTTTGGGGAGAGCGGCAACCAATCACACGACCCACCTCGCAGCGCTACCCTCGACCGCATCCAGGCCTGCACCAATCACGGCCTGGGCCGGCCCGGACGGAGTATACACGCCTCCTCGGCGTCTACCAATCGAATTGATCCTAGCGTGCTGTCTGATCCTGCCCATGTGTCCCATCCTTCGTCCCTATTGGCTACGGTGTTCTGGGTGGCGGTGTCACTCATGGAGTCAGACTTTGAGTTTGAGTATCAGATGTCCCTAAGGCTGGTCCACAAGCTTCTGTCTAAGGTGGGTTGTGTAAACATGGCATAATGCATGATAATTGGTGAATCAAACTGTACATTTGAGTGTCATATTTCACTACACCTGTAAACAAGCTGCTGTCAAAGCTGGAATGGGTTTTGTAATAGAAATGTAATGATAATGCAATGGCTTTATCCACAAGGTACTGCCCAAAGTTGATAATGCATGTAATAAGAATGTCCCCTGTACATACATAGAGAACTCTAAACAAAAACACATTTGTTAATGGATAACAACAACAAAACTACAAACTAAAGTATAACCGGAACTCCATTTCCCAGGTGCCCCTGGACCGGGCAGAGAACCGTGAGCGTTTGGAGAAGCTGCAGGCCCAGCTGAGATGGAGTGGTTTCTCTGGACTACAACAGCTGCTGTTAAAGGGCTTCACCTCCCAGACCACCTCTGACCTCACCCTGCAGCTCTTCTGTCAGCTCACACCTGTCTCACGAGTCCCCGTGGTCGACACATCACAGGCTATAGGTAGGTATTGATTAGTCAGTCTGTCAATCAATCTATCTATCTATCAATTAATATTTCAATCAATCAATCAATCAATAGACCATAATCAAACAATCCCATTCGGTAAAAGATGTAGAGAAATAAACGGGGGATGTACAGCTGGAGGCTAACACTCTGACACATTTGACATTTTACCCTCAGTGACATTTACAAAACATGAGTGAGGAGGAAGGGGGAACAAATTGCATTTGACATAACACACACACTGAATGACCAGCACAGCCCCTCACCCTCCCGGCCGCAGGTATAGAGCTCTCCCATTCAAATTTAAGAGAGCAGCCAGCAGCAGATCCATCAAACTCCTTAACTCTTGACGTTTTTGACTTGTGTTTGTGTATATATGTGTGTATATACCCTGGGATTGCATAGAATGCTTCTAATCCTTTATTCTGTAGCCTACATGTTTTACTGTTCTATGTTGTCGTGTGTCTTGTATGTACCATTCATCGCCACCCAGGAAATAAAAAGTTATTTTGAATTTGAATTGAATTTCTCTGTTTTTCTCTTTCTCTCTCTCCACCACCTGTCTGTCTCTTCATCCCTCGCTCTCTCTCTCTCTCTCTCTCCACCACCTGTCTGTCTCTTCATCCCTCTCTCTCTCTCTCTCTCTCTCTCTCTCTCTCTCTCCCTCTCTCCCTCTCTCTCTCTCTCTCTCTCTCTCTCTCTCTCTCTCTCTCTCTCTCTCTCTCTCTCCCTCTCTCCCTCTCTCTCTCTCTCTCTCTCTCTCCACCTGTCTGTCTCTTCATCCCTCTCTCTCTCTCTCCACCACCTGTCTGTCTCTTCATCCCTCGCCCTCTCTCTCTCTCTCTCTCCACCACCTGTCTGTCTCTTCATCCCTCTCTCTCTCTCTCCACCACCTGTCTGTCTCTTCATCCCTCACCCTCTCTCTCTCTCTCTAGGTTTTCCTCTGAACGTGCTGTGTCTCCTGCCTCACCTGGTGCAGCACTTTGGCCGCCCCACTCAGTTCTGTAAGGAGAGCGCTGAGAGGATTGCACAGGTAAAAGACAGAATACATCCCAAATGGTCTAAATTAATAGTCTTTATTCCTCTAGCAGTTAAAAGGATTGCACAGGTAAAAGACAGAATACATTAAGTTACAATAGTCTTTATTCCTCTAGCAGTTAAAAAGTCTGTTTCATTGTCTTAAGATTGTTGTCCATTGTAACGTCCAGCTTCTCTTGTTGTTTACCACAAAGTTACATCTACTACATCAGTTCCCATGGCTTATTTTTTTTTCTCTCTACCCCTCCCACCAGGTATGTCTGGAGGAGAAGAACACTAAGCTGTCCCACCTGGCCCATGTGATGACCCTGTATAAGAACAGGTCCTACACGCGGGACCCCTTCTCCTGGGTCAGTGTGGTGTGTCGTTATCTCCACGAGGCCTTCGCTGACATCACACTCAACATGGTCACCTACATGGCTGAGGTGAGCATCACACTCAACACGGTCACCTACATGGCTGAGGTAAAAATCACACTCAACATGGTCACCTACATGGCTGAGGTGAGCATCACACTCAACATGGTCACCTACATGGCTGAGGTAAACATCACACTCAACATAGTCACCTACATGGCTGAGGTAAACATCACACTCAACATGGTCACCTACATGGCTGAGGTAAACATCACACTCAACATGGTCACCTACATGGCTGAGGTAAACATCACACTCAACACGGTCACCTACATGGCTGAGGTAAACATCACACTCAACATAGTCACCTACATGGCTGAGGTGAGCATCACACTCAACATGGTCACATACATGGCTGAGGGTGCAAGGGTTGGCAATAAGTTCACTATCAGCACATTTCCACCCAGTGTTACAAATACCTTTATCAGTCTGAGAGCCTACAAATACTTTAACACTTTTCAGCGGAATAGATTACCCATATCAAATCAAAATCATATTGTATTTAATTGTATTGGTCACATGCTTCGTAAAAACAACAGGTGTAGACTAACAGTGAAATGCTTACTGACGGGCCCGTCCCAACAATGCAGAGAGAAAGAACATAGAGAAATAATAGGAAAGTAAAACACGTAATAATAAAAGTAATAATAGATCCACAATGAGTAACGATAACTTATATATACAAGGGGTACCAGTACTGAGTGGATGTGCAGGGGTTCAATGTAGTTGAGGTAGATACTTTTGTATATATAGTGTATGTGGACACCCCTTCAAATTAGTGCATTCAGCTCTTTCAGCCACACCCGTTGCTGACAGGTGTAGAAGAACTAGCACACCGCCATGCAATCTCCATAGACAAACATTGGCAGTAGAAATGGTTTTTCTGAAGAGCTCAGTGACTTTCAACGTGGCACTGTGAAAGGATGCCACCTTTCCAACAAGTCAGTTCGTCTAATTTCTGCCCTGCTAGAGCTGCCCCGGTCAACTGTAAGTGCTTTTATTGCACAGAAGTGGAAACGTCTAGGGGCAACAACGGCTCAGCCGCGAAGTGGTAGGACACACAAGCTCACAGAACGGGACCGGCGAGTGCTGAAGCGCGTACCACGTAAAAATCATCTGTCCTCGGTTGCAACAATCACTACCGAGTTCCAAACTGCCTCTGGAAGCAATGACAGCACAATAAATGTTCATCGGGAGCTTAATGAAATTGTTTTCCGTGGCCGAGCAGCCGCACACAGGCCTAAGATCACCATGTGCAATGCCAAGCGTCGGCTGGAGTGGTGTAAAGCTCGCCGCCATTGGACTCTGGAGCATTGGAAAAGCGTTCTCTGGAGTGATGAATCACGCTTCACCATCTGGCAGTCCGGCGGACTAATCTGGGTTTGGCGGATGCCAACTGTAAAGTTCGGTGGAGGAGGGATAATGATCTGGGGCTGTTTTTCATGGTTCGGGCCCCTTAGTTCCAGTGAAGGGAAATCTTAACGCTACAGCATACAAGGACAATCTAGACGATTCTGTGCTTCCAACTTTGTGGCAACAGTTTGGGGAAGTCCCTTTCCTGTTTCAGCATGACAATGCCCCCGTGCACAAAGCGTGGTCCATACAGAAATGGTTTGTCCAGATCGGTGTGAGAGAATTTGCCTGGCCTGCACAGAGCCCTGACCTCAACCCCATCCAACATCTTTGGGATGAATTGGAATGCCGACTGCGAGCCAGGCCTAATCACCCAACATCAGTGCCCGACCTCACTAATGCTCTTGTGGCTAAATGGAAGCAAGTCCCCGCAGCAATGTTCCAACATCTAGTGGAAAGCCTTCCCAGAAGAGTGGAGGCTGTTATAGCAGCAAACTGGGGGACCAACTCCGTATTTTGGAACAGAAAGGAAAAAGAAAGGGGGATACCTAGTCAGTTGTACAACTGAATGCATTAACTGAAATATGTCTTCCGCATTTAACCCAACCCCTCGGAATCAGGAATGAGATGTTCGATGAGCAGGTGTCCACATACTTTTGGTAATGTAGTGTATGTACATGTAACTAGGAATAAAGCTACAGATAATAAACAGTAACAGCAGCATATGTGATGATTAAAAGAAGTTACTGCAAAAAGGGTCAATGCAGATTTGGTTAACTATTTAACTAACTATTTAGCAGTCTTATGGCTTGGGGGTAGAAGCTGTTCAGGGTCATGTTGGTTCCAGACTTGATCCATCGGCTAGAGTCTTTGACAATTCTTAAGGCCTTCCTCTGACACTGCCTGGTCCTTGATGGCAGGGAGCTCGGCCCCAGTGATGTACTGGTCCATACGCACTACCCTCTGTAGTGCCTTGCAGTCAGATCCCAAGTAGTTTCCATGATGGTGTTGGAGTCATATGCGGCCACTCAGTTGTGGGTGAACAGGGAGTACAGAAGGGGACTAAGCACGCACCCCTGAGGGGTCCCCGTGTTGAGGGTCAGCGTGGCGGATGTGTTGTTGCCTACCCTTACCACCTGGGGGCGACCCGTCAGGAAGTCCAGGATCCAGTTGCAGAGGGAGGTCTTCAGTCCCGGGGGGGTGGGACTGAACACCTACTGCTATTAGCCCATAGAAACAGCTTCATACATGGATAAACAGATAGTCCCCCAAAAAATCTAAAGTAAGTTTGTTCTGAAGTGTCTGTCCTATATCTGAGAGATATAAGAAAGATCAGGAAACTATTTTGTATTTAACCTCTTATTTTAGGCACTAAACTATCTACATATATACTTCCATAAATGTTTTTAACTGGTACCCAGCTACCTTCAGACTAGGTTTGTGAGGCTTGTGGGCGTCCTAGAGCAACAACCAACATGCATGTGTTCGTGAGAGACTCACCTTTCCATAGAGGGGTCATATTAGTGTGTAGCCCAAACTGTTCGGACGCTACAGACAGAAGTTGGCAGATCGGCTGCAAAATAAACGGACACATTTTGATGGGGATTGTTTTTATTATGCTAATTAGATGTCTGCGGGGTCACGAACATCGACTCTAGGCGGTCAAATGTCTTACTTACATCGACTACGGAGAGTGAGATCACACAGTCGTCCGGAACAGCTGGTGCTCTCATGCATGATTCAGTGTTGCTTACCTTAGGGTCGGGTCACTGGGAAGCTCGCGGCTGGGTTGTCCTTTGTAATCCGTGATAGTTTGCCACATCCGACGAGCATCAGAGCCGGTGTAGTAGGAGTCAATCTTAGTCCTGTTTTGATGCTTTGCCGTTTTGATGGTTCGTTGAAGGGCGCAGCGGGATTTCTTATAAGCATCCAGATTAGAGTTCTTCTCCTTGAAAGCGGCAACTCTAGCCTTTAGCTCAGTGAGGATGTTGCCTGTAATCTATGGCTTCTGGTTGGGATATGTACGTACGGTCACTGTGGGGACGACATTGTCGATGCACTTATTAACGAAGCTCGTAACTGCTGTGGTAAACTCCTCAATTCCATCGGATGAATCCCGGAATATATTCCAGTCTGTGCTAGCGAAACAGTCCTGCAGCTTAACATCTGCCTCATCAGACCACTTTTGTATTGAGCGCATCACTCATACTTTCTGTTTGAGCTTTTGCTTGTAAGCCAGAATCAGGAGGATAGAGTTATGGTCAGATATGCCAAATGAAGGGCGAGGGAGAGCTTTGTCCGCGTCTCTGTGTGTGGAGTAAAGGTGATCTAGAGTTTTTTCGCCTCTAGTTGCACAGGTGACATCACTAGGATGAGCTTTGCTTACGGCCCTATACAGCTGGTTGAGTGCGGTCTTAGTGCCAGCATCTGTTGGTGGTGGTAAATAGACAGCTATGAAAATTATAGATCAAAACTCTCTTGGTAGATAGTATGGTCTACAGCTTATCATCACTCTCTCTCTCTCTCTCTCTCTCTCTCTCTCTCTCTCTCTCTCTCTCTCTCTCTCTCTCTCTCTCTCTCTCTCTCTCTCTCTCTCTCTCTCTCTCTCTCTCTCTCTCTCTCTCTCTCTCTCTCTCTCAATTCAGTTCAATTCAAGGGGCATATGTTTACATTGCCAAAGCAAGTGAAATAGATAATAAACAAAAGTGAAATAAACATAAAAAATATTAACAGTAACCATTGAAATGTCTCTCTCTCTCTCTCTTTATCTCTCTCTCTCTCTCTCTCTCTCTCTCTCTCTCTCTCTCTCTCTCTCTCTCTCTTTCTCTCTCTCTCTCTCTCTCTCTCTCTCTCTCTCTCTCAATTCAGTTCAATTCAAGGGGCATATGTTTACATTGCCAAAGCAAGTGAAATAGATAATAAACAAAAGTGAAATAAACATAAAAAATATTAACAGTAACCATTGAAATGTCTCTCTCTCTCTCTCTCTTTATCTCTCTCTCTCTCTCTCTCTCTCTCTCTCTCTCTCTCTCTCTCTCTCTCTCTTTATCTCTCTCTCTCTCTCTCTCTCTCTCTCCCCCTCTCCCTGCCCCTCTCTGTCTGCTGTAGCTCCTGGACAAGGGCCTACCCAGCATGCAACAGTCGTTGCTCCAGATCATCTACTGTCTGTTGAGCCACATGGACATGACGGCTGTCCAGGTCAAACAGTTCAACGCTGACGTCCTGAAGACCATCGAGAAGTTTGTACAGGTCAGTCCTACCTACCCACCTCAATACCTGCCCCAATACTGCAATATCTACCCCATATACTGCATATGTCTGCACTAATACCGCAATATCTCCCAAGTGCTACAATGTTCCCCAAATACTGTATATGTGTTTGTTTGGAAGTCATCCTCTGTGTTTTCAGACAGTGCGTCCTACATTTGGCTGTGTGTGTATGTGTGTATAACCCTCTCCCTGTGTGTGTCTGTCTCATCAGACGGTGCACTGGAAGGATGCGTTGAACATCCTGAAGCTGGTGGTGTCCAGGTCAGCCAGTCTGGTCCACCCGGCGTATAGCCACGCCCACAGTGACCTCTCTAACCTGGAGGTCAGTAGGATCTGGGACGGATCAGCCAAGGCCCTTCCCGGCAAGACACTGGACTTCACCTTCGACATCTCAGAGGTGGGAGAGCCATCGAACACAGACACGCATACTCCGTCTTACTTTGAACGACTGACAACCCTCGCTCTCTCTGTCTCTCTCTCTGTCTGTCTCTCTCTCTCTCTCCTAGACTCCAGTGATCGGGCGGAGGTTTGATGAGCTGCAGGGGTCAGGGGGTAGAGAGGGGAAGGCCAGGGCTGTGACCCGTAGTACCTCCTCCACCTCCTCTGGTTCTAACTCCAACACCGTCCTAGTGCCTGTCAGCTGGAAGAGACCTCAGTCCTCACAGGTAACACACCACTCAGTCAAAGGGAGACAGTCAGTGATAAAAAAAAAAAATCCAGGTTTGTCTCATTGAGATTTATTTTGCAAGAGAGACCTGTTCAGTTGTTTTGTTTTGAAGTGGTTTGTTGAAGGTTGTTTCATTGTGGTACTGTAACTATGTTAGGGTGTTTAGTTGAAGAAGATGATTCATAATATGTAAATGTTAAAGCTATATTTAATAATAATAATAATCATAATATTATAATAATATTTCATATGTTGAATAACACTTCTTCCTTCAGAAGAGAACGAGAGAGAAGCTGGTGAATGTTCTGTCTCTATGTGGACAAGAGGTTGGCCTCACCAAAAACCCCTCGGTGAGTCAACATCCTTCTCCTTACCTGTCCCTTTCTCCTTACCTGTCCCTTTCTCCTTGCCTGTCCCTTTCTCCTTGCCTGTCCCTTTCTCCTTACCTGTCCCTTTCTCCTTACCTGTCCCTTTCTCCTTACCTGTCCCTTTCTCCTTACCTGTCCCTTTCTCCTTACCTGTCCCTTTCTCCTTACCTGTCCCTTTCTCCTTCAGGTGGTCTGGAGCTGATGGAGGTGCAGACTGTCATTACACTGTTATAAACCTGTCGTTATGTTTACCTGTCCTCCAGGTGATCTTCTCGTCCTGTGGGGACCTGGACATGATGATGGAGGTGCAGGTGTTTCTCTACAGACTGTCATTACACTGTTATAAACCTGTCATTATGTTTACCTATCCTCCAGGTGATCTTCTCGTCCTGTGGGGACCTGGACATGATGATGGAGGTTCAGGGGAGCGGCGTGTCTTCGGAGGAGGGTGGAACCAGAGAAGACACGCTGGATGACACGGCGTCGGAGCAGCAGTTCAGAGTGTTCCGAGACTTTGACTTCCTGGATGTAGAGCTGGAGGACGGAGAGGTGAGACAGTTACCATGGAGACAGAGACACACCCACACTAAGGGTAACCATGGACACAGGCCACATCCTCCCATACTGTTACTAAGGAGACAGTTCACACCCACTTAGACTGTTACCAAAGACAGTACCAGGCCACTCCCACACTGACGTTACTCATGTACATCTTTGCTTTTACAAATGTATATACAGTATTTTCCCTTTCTCTCTCCCTTTCTCTGTCCCTAACACACTGTTTCTGTCATGTTTTCTTCTTCTCTCTCTCTTCCCCCATCTCTCTCTCTCTCTCTCACTCTCTCTCTCTCTCTCTCTCTCTCTCTCTCTCTCTCCCCCCATCTCTCTCTCTCGCTCTCTCTAACTCTGTGTTTCTCTCTCTCCCCTCTGCTGCGTTAGGAGCTCCAGGTAAGCTCTGTCTCACTCTGAGAATGTGGTGCTCTGAGCGTGTGCAGTAGGCAGCACTGATGATGTCACACTTAAATACCTGTTGCTATGGTGATCCAGTCAGCTGTTCTGTGCATGAGCTCATAACAGTGCTGTAGTGTTGTTATGGTAACTTATGGATGTTGATATTCATAGGTTGCACCTCCGTCACTCGGTTGCATCATGCCGTTGTTATGAACGTTCTCAAACCGCCCTCTACTGGCGGCGCCATTATGGTGCCCTAAAGTGGTGATAAACCCAGTAAATCTGGACGGAGGCTAAATACTATTTAGTCTAAATTACACTATAGAGCCTGGAAATATGATGACATGGCTAAAGTAGTGAAATATGTAGTAGGAAAAAACTTTGCATTATCTTGTTGTCAAATTTACTTTAGACAGATGGCAATGTTGTCATTAGCTAGCAAAGTTAGTCAAAAATAGCTAGCAATGCTAACGTTAGCTAGCTAAAATCCAGTGGCCTCCCCTCAATCTTAGCTAGTGTTAGAAATTGCGTAATTCAAATCTGGTATTGGAATAAGAGAAAACATAATCAAGAGATATTCAATCCAAGCTAAATTTATTATATGCAAAATGTATGTATGATAAGTATGAAGGTTCGTATACGGGCTCACTGAAAAACCACGCAGGGCCGACAGAGAACTAGAATTATTGTTTACAAATTCTTTCTCAAATACTCTGACAGAAAGCCTCCACCTCTTCTGTTGGCCAACCAGAGCAAAGGACTGAGTGTGGTCCAGACTCCATTTCAGCCAATCCGTTCCATTTGTTGCCAGGCATAGTTGCTATGATAATAACCTGCGGAGTCAGCACCGAAAATACACCATTTCACTGTATCCATGTTCAAGGACAGTTTCACAGACAACAAAGAGAGAGTGTTCTTATCTGTAAGAAATACAAGTCTTATCTGTCCCACCCCCAACGTTCCCTGTGAAACAATCCATATCAGTACAGTGCTCCTCATTAATGCATTCCTTCCAAGCTATTCATCCTTACAGATCCAATTAAAAAATAAAACCCAACACTAGTTAGTTAACGTTATACTGCATCTAAAGTCAATCTGGTGACATCAAAATTATGACAAAAGGTTTTCTTACTAATTATATACCTCCTTTTGAATGTCATTGTATTTCCAAGCCACTATAATTCACTTTTGATGAAATCTTCATCAGCGCTCATTAACGATGCATTGGGTAGAATGCTGTCGGGCATCAGTTCAAAATGAACATTCAAAACAATATTGTGACGAAACATGCAACCCATGAATAGTTCAAGAGATAGTTTGCCCAGAATTCTAAAATTACATAGACGTGTTTTTTTTACCAAAGTAATTCTGTAACTTATTTGATTTATCATTTTAAGTCTGATGACATTTGTGTGCCATTTTGAACAAATGCATACCAGATATGAGTTTTGCAGAGGAGCACTGCTAAAGTTGACCTGTGTGTGTGTGTGTGTGTGTGTTTTCAGGGCGAGAGCGTGGATAACTTTAACTGGGGTGTGCGGAGGCGTTCTCTGGACAGTACAGAGCTGGGTGACCTGCTGGAGGAGAGCCAACACTCTGGCAGCACCCCCAGCCTGGGACAGGAAGACCCACAGGACTCTGACCAATCATCAGAGGAAGACGAGTCCTCTACTAGTCAGAGTCTGTCTCACTCACAACTGGTTAGTTCTGACCATGAGATGAACATAACGCAACTGGTTAGTACTGACCATGAGATGAACATAACACAACTGGTTAGTACTGACCATGAGATGAACATAACACAACTGGTTAGTACTGACCATGAGATGAACATAACACAACTGGTTAGTACTGACCATGAGATGAACATAACACAACTGGTTAGTACTGACCATGAGATGAACATAACACAACTGGTTAGTACTGACCATGAGATGAACATAACACAACTGGTTAGTACTGACCATGAGATGAACATAACACAACCGCAACAGAACACAACGTGAATATCACTAAAATGGCCAAGCACGGCCATAGTCTTAAAACTGACCCCAGGACATGGCAACTTGGGAATCATCAGAAGAAGGTCTGAAGTGTACTGTATATGTAGGTCCATTGTTTGTCCCAGAAATGAGATGTCTTATGTTGCCTTTCCCTGCAGACTAACCTCTCTCCATCAGAAGAGACCAACCACACAGACTCGCTCTCTATGTCGTACGACACCTCGTCAGCCGACCCACAATCCCTCAACGCCACCACACCAGGGACCAGCCAGGGACCTCCGCATGACGAGCAGGGAGGACTACGGGTTAGTATACATACAGGCAGACACCCACGTAAAGACTTAAAAAACACAATTAGACAAAGGCCTTGGTCCTTATGGTGTTTCTCTCTCTTCCTCCATCCCTTCTCCCCCCTCCTCGTCTCCTCCTCCAGGGGGGGGTGAGTGTATGTGGTGAGGATGAAGACACCCAGGGACAGGACGATGACCTGTCTCTCAGTGTGAATGACCTTCCCCAGGGACAGGACGATGACCTGTCTCTCAGTGTGAATGACCTTCCCCAGGGCCTGGGATCTGACCTGTCTCTCAGTGTGAATGACCTTCCCCAGGGCCTGGGATCTGACCTGTCTCTCAGTGTGAATGACCTTCCCCAGGGCCTGGGATCTGACCTGTCTCTCAGCGTGAATGACCTTCCCCAGGGCCTGGGGTCTGACTGTTGGGAGGGTGAGAGCTTCACTCTGGACCTGGCTGGTCAGCCTCTGGACCTGGACCACCATGGACACAGCATGGAGCTCTGTAGACCCCCGCTGGGGTTTCTAGACTCTAGCTGTCTGCCCAGGTACTGGAGCAAATCCACACACAGATAAACATAGCAACCTGGACCAGCAACCTGTAGACCCCTGTTAGCTGTCTGCCCAGGTGTGGGACACACATGAATACAGTGATGAAGGAATACATTTACATTTTCTTTGATGAAAAACTAATGATAACAATGTTAGGTTCTACTCAGGAACAGACCCAGACAGAGACAGAGACAGGAACAGACCCAGACAGAGACAGAGACAGGAACAGACCCAGACAGAGACAGAGACAGAGACAGGAACAGACCCAGACAGAGACAGAGACAGGAACAGACCCAGACAGAGACAGGAACAGAACCAGACAGAGACAGAGACAGGAACAGACCCAGACAGAGACAGAGACAGGAACAGACCCAGACAGAGACAGGAACAGACCCAGACAGAGACAAAGACAGAGACAGAGACAGAGACAGAGACAGGAACAGACCCAGACAGAGAAAGGAACAGACCCAGACAGAGACAGCGACAGAGACAGGAACAGACCCAGACCCAGACAGAGACAGGAACAGACCCAGACAGAGAAAGAGACAGAGACAGAGACAGAGAGACAGAGACAGAGACAGGAACAGACCCAGACAGAGACAGAGACAGGAACAGACCCAGACAGAGACAGAGACAGGAACAGACCCAGACAGAGACAGGAACAGAACCAGACAGAGACAGAGACAGGAACAGACCCAGACAGAGACAGAGACAGAGACAGAGACAGAGACAGAGACAGGAACAGACCCAGACAGAGAAAGGAACAGACCCAGACAGAGACAGAGACAGCGACAGAGACAGGAACAGACCCAGACCCAGACAGAGACAGGAACAGACCCAGACAGAGAAAGAGACAGAGACAGAGACAGAGACAGAGAGACAGAGACAGAGACAGGAACAGACCCAGACCCAGACAGAGACAGAGACAGAGACAGGAATAGACCCAGACAGAGACAGGAACAGACCCAGACAGAGACAGCGACAGCGACAGAGACAGGAACAGACCCAGACCCAGACAGAGACAGGAACAGACCCAGACAGAGAAAGAGACAGAGACAGAGACAGAGACAGAGACAGGAACAGACCCAGACCCAGACAGAGACAGGATTCAGACCCAGACAAAGAAAGAGACAGAGACAGGAACAGACCCAGACAGAGACAGGAACAGACCCAGACAGAGACTACTACTGATAACAAGATGACTACTACCGATAACAAGATGACTGACTACTACTGATAACAAGATGACTACTACTGATAACAAGATGACTGACTACTACTGATAACAAGATGACTACTAATGATAACAAGATGACTGACTACTACTGATAACAAGATGACTACTACTGATAACAAAATGACTGACTATTGCTGATAACAAGATGACTACTACTGATAACAAGATGACTGACTACTACTGATAACAAGATGACCACTACTGATAACAAGATGACTGACTACTACTGATAACAAGATGACTACTAATGATAACAAGATGACTGACTAATACTGATAACAAGATGACTACTACTGATAACAAGATGACTGACTACTGATAACAGGATGACTACTACTGATAACAAGATGACTAATACTGATAACAAGATGACTACTACTGATAACAAGATGACTGACTAATAATGATAACAAGATGACTACTACTGATAACAAGATGACTGACTAATACTGATAACAAGATGACTACTACTGAAAACAAGATGACTACTACTGATAACAAGATGACTACTACTGATAACAAGATGACTGACTAATACCGATAACAAGATGACTACTACTGATAACAAGATGACTACTAATGATAACAAGATGACTACTAATGATAACAAGATGACTGATTACTAATGATAACAAGATGACTGACTACTACTGATAACAAGATGACTACTAATGATAACAAGATGACTACTACTGATAACAAGATGACTGACTACTACTGATAACAAGATGACTACTACCGATAACAAGATGACTGACTACTACTGATAACAAGATGACTACTACTGATAACAAGATGACTGACTACTACTGATAACAAGATGACTACTAATGATAACAAGATGACTGACTACTACTGATAACAAGATGACTACTACTGATAACAAAATGACTGACTATTGCTGATAACAAGATGACTACTACTGATAACAAGATGACTGACTACTACTGATAACAAGATGACTACTACTGATAACAAGATGACTGACTACTACTGATAACAAGATGACTACTAATGATAACAAGATGACTGACTAATACTGATAACAAGATGACTACTACTGATAACAAGATGACTGACTACTGATAACAGGATGACTACTACTGATAACAAGATGACTAATACTGATAACAAGATGACTACTACTGATAACAAGATGACTGACTAATACTGATAACAAGATGACTACTACTGATAACAAGATGACTGACTAATACTGATAACAAGATGACTACTACTGAAAACAAGATGACTACTACTGATAACAAGATGACTACTACTGATAACAAGATGACTGACTAATACCGATAACAAGATGACTACTACTGATAACAAGATGACTACTAATGATAACAAGATGACTACTAATGATAACAAGATGACTGATTACTACTGATAACAAGATGACTACTACTGATAACAAGATGACTGACTACTACTGATAACAAGATGACTACTACTGATAACAAGATGACTGACTACTACTGATAACAAGATGACTACTACTGATAACAAGATGACTGACTACTACTGATAACAAGATGACTGACTAATACTGATAACAAGATGACTACTACTGATAACAAGATGACTGACTACTGATAACAAGATGACTACTACTGATAACAAGATGACTAATACTGATAACAAGATGACTACTACTGATAACAAGATGACTGACTAATACTGATAACAAGATGACTACTACTGATAACAAGATGACTGACTAATACTGATAACAAGATGACTACTACTGAAAACAAGATGACTACTACTGATAACAAGATGACTGACTAATACTGATAACAAGATGACTACTACTGATAACAAGATGACTGACTACTACTGATAACAAGATGACTACTACTGATAACAAGATGACTGACTAATACTGACAACAAAATGACTGACTTCTACTGATAACAAGATGACTGACTAATACTGATAACAAGATGACTACTACTGATAACAAGATGACTACTAATGATAACAAGATGACTACTAATGATAACAAGATGACTACTACTGATAACAAGATGACTACTAATGATAACAAGATGACTACTACTGATAACAAGATGACTACTACTGATAACAAGATGACTACTGCTGATAAGCTAGTTGTACAAGAAAAGGGCTCAGGTCACACGGTTCCCAACACAAAAAACTGCTACGATAGTCGAGGACAGTCAACCACGGTTCAGCCATAGTTTGCGGTCATGAGTAGTGGTGGTATCACTCCTATATCAATGAGTAGTGGTTGTATCACTCCTATATCAATGAGTAGTGGTTGTATCACTCCTATATCAATGAGTAGTGGTTGTATCACTCCTATATCAATGAGTAGTGGTGGTATCACTCCTATATCAATGAGTATCAATTTTTTTTATTTTTTATATAGCCCTTCTTACATCAGCTAATATCTCGAAGTGCTGTACAGAAACCCAGCCTAAAACCCCAAACAGCTAGTAATGCAGGTGTAGAAGCACGGTGGCTAGGAAAAACTCCCTAGAAAGGCGAAAACCTAGGAAGAAACCTAGAGAGGAACCAGGCTATGAGGGGTGGCCAGTCCTCTTCTGGCTGTGCCGGGTGGAGATTATAACAGAACCATGCCAAGATGTTCAAAAATGTTCATAAGTGACAAGCATGGTCAAATAATAATCAGGAATAAATCTCAGTTGGCTTTTCATAGCCGATCATTAAGAGTTTGAAAACAGCAGGTCTGGGACAGGTAGGGGTTCCATAACCGCAGGCAGAACAGTTTAAACTGGAATAGCAGCAAGGCCAGGCGGACTGGGGACAGCAAGGAGTCACCACGGCCGGTAGTCCCGACGTATGGTCCTAGGGCTCAGGTCTCTCAGTTGGCTTTTCATAGCCGATCATTAAGAGTTGAAAACAGCAGGTCTGGGACAGGTAGGGGTTTCGTAGCCGCAGGCAGAACAGTTGAAACTGGAATAGCAGCAAGGCCAGGCGGACTGGGGACAGCAAGGTGTCATCATGCCCGGTAGTCCTGACGTATGGTCCTAGGGCTCAGGTTCTCAGAGAGAAAGAGAGAACGAGAGAATTAGAGAGAGCATACTTAAATTCACACAGGACACTGGATAAGACAGGAGAAGTACTCCAGGTATAACCAACTAACCCCAGCCCCCCGACACATAAACTACTGCAGCATAAATACTGGAGGCTGAGACAGGAGCGGTCCGGAGACACTGTGGCCCCATCCGAAGAAACCCCCGGACAGGGCCAAACAGGAAGGATATAACCCCACCCACTCCGCCAAAGCACAGCCCCCGCACCACTAGAGGGATATCCCCAACCACCAACTTACAATCCTGAGACAAGGCCGAGTATAGCCCACAGAGGTCTCCACCACAGCACAAACCAAGGGGGGGGCGCCAACCCAGACAGGAAGATCACGTCAGTAACTCAACCCACTCAAGTGACGCACCCCTCCCAGGGACGGCATGAAAGAGCACCAGCAAGCCAGTGACTCAGCCCCTGCAACAGGGTTAGAGGCAGAGAACCCCAGTGGAGAGGGGAACCGGCCTGGCAGAGACAGCAAGGGCTGTTCGTTGCTCCAGCCTTTCCGTTCACCTTCACACTCCTGGGCCAGACTACACTCAATCATATGACCTACTGAAGAGATAAGTCTTCAGTAAAGACTTAAAGGTTGAGACTGAGTCTGCGTCTCTCACATGGGTAGGCAGACTGTTCCATAAAAATGGAGATCTATAGGAGAAAGCCCTGCCTCCCGCTGTTTGCTTAGAAATTCTAGGGACAATTAGGAGGCCTGCGTCTTGTGACCGTAGCGTACGTATTGGTATGTACGGCAGGACCAACTCGGAAAGATAGGTAGGAGCAAGCCCATGTAACGCTTTATAGGTTAACAGTAAAACCTTGAAATCAGCCCTTGCCTTAACAGGAAGCCAGTGTAGGGAAGCTAGCACTGGAGTAATATGATCAAATTTCTTGGTTCTAGTCAGGATTCTAGCAGCCGTATTTAGCACTAACTGAAGTTTATTTAGTGCTTTATCCGGGTAGCCGGAAAGTAGTGGCTGGTATCACTCCTATATCAATGAGTAGTGGTTGTATCACTCCTATATCAATGAGTAGTGGTTGTATCACTCCTATATCAATGAGTAGTGGTGGTATCACTCCTATATCAATGAGTAGTGGTGGTATCACTCCTATATCAATGAGTAGTGGTTGTATCACTCCTAAATCAATGAGTAGTGGTTGTATCACTCCTAAATCAATGAGTAGTGGTTGTATCACTCCTAAATCAATGAGTAGTGGTTGTATCACTCCTAAATCAATGAGTAGTGGTTGTATCACTCCTAAATCAATGAGTAGTGGTTGTATCACTCCTAAATCAATGAGTAGTGGTTGTATCACTCCTAAATCAATGAGTAGTGGTTGTATCACTCCTAAATCAATGTCTAACTTACTGTGTGCCTGTCCCATTCTTGTGTCTCCCGTTGCCGTGCTGATAGTCTCCGTGATGACGTGGATGACCTAGAGGACCTTGGTTTCCCTCCTCCCCCCTCACCGTTCTTCTCCGCCATCTTGGCTGCGTTCCAGCCCACTGTTTGTGACGACGCAGAGGAGGCGTGGCGTTGCCATATCAACCATCTGGTCACCGACTCAGACGGCTCCTGTGCCGTCTATACCTTCCACGTCTTCTCATCGCTCTTCCAGGTAATCAATCAGGTCGATTGATCAGTCAGTCAATAAATCAACTGATCAAACTCTGCAAGGTTCTATGTAGTCATTGGTGTAACAGTCATTGGAGTGACGTCATTGGTGTAACTGCTCTTATGTTTTATATAACATGAAACGTCTCCCCCTCTCTCTTTCTTTCTCTCTCTTTCTCTCTCGCTCTCTTCTCAGAACATCCAGTCTAAGTTCTGTTCCCTGACCAGTGACGCCGCTGGTTACCTAGGAGACGGCCTGAGGGGCATCGGGTCAAAGTTCGTGAGGTCATCTGACATGTTGACAACGTGTTCCGACTGCCCCACGCTCTACGTCGACGCTGATACGGTGAGCAGGGTTGGCTGGACTCAAACCATAGCATTTGTATGACTGAAAATATAGCAATGGATTTGGTGTTTTCATAGAAATATCAAACAATAATGTCCATTGATTGTAATCAGTAGGTAATGTCAAACTTTTAGGAGTGAGTTGATACTAGTGTTGCACGGTATACCGAAACGTCTGTACTTTTTAGATACTAGGAAAAAAACGGTTATTCTGTCAGATGTCTCACGGATCAAGTCTATATCAGCGCAGACTACCTACCCTTTGGTATAGCACACATTGTGCCTGCTCCACTCACCCACTGCTAGTCTGCACTGGGAGTCGGGGCTGCGTCGTGTTAGAGCCCCACTCATGCTGCACTAATGCTACACGCCATGTAGAAATGTTGAAACCGTTATTTCCTGTTGGCAAAAAAACCAATGTCCATACAGGCTAGAACACTTTACAGGCTAGAGCACGCCCCCATCCACATCGAAGGGGCTGTAGTGGAGTGGGCAGAGAGCTTCAGGTTCCTCGGTGTCCACATCACTACGGAATTATCATGGGCCACACACACCAACACAGTCGTGAAGAGGGGGCACGACAGCGTCTCGTCCCCCTCAGGACGCTGAAAAGGTTCAGCGTGGGCCCTCGGATCTTTAAAAAGTTATACAGGTGCACCAGAGCATCTTGACTGGCTGCATCACCTCTTGGTATGGCAACTGCTTGGCATCCGACCGCAAGACACTACAGAGGGTACTGCATACCCCCCAGTACATCACTGGGGCCGAGCTCCCTGCCATCCAGGACCTCTATATCAGGCAGTGTCAGAGGAAGGCCCTAAAAATTGTCAAAGACTGCAACCACCCAAGTCATAGACTGTTCTCTCTGCTACCGCATGGCAAGCGGGACCGATGCACCAAGTCTGGAACCAGCAGGACCCTGAACAGCTTCTACCCCCAAGCCATAAGACTGCTAAATAGTTTGTTAAATAGTTAACCAATAGCTACCCGGACTGTCTGCATTGACCCTTTTTGCACAAACCTTTTTGACTCATCACGTACGCTGCTGTCACTGTTTATTATCTATCCTGTTGCCTAGTCACTGTTTATTATTTATCCTGTTGCCTAGTCACTGTTTATTATCTATACTGTTGCCTAGTCACTGTTTATTATTTATCCTGTTGCCTAGTCACTGTTTATTATTTATCCTGTTGCCTAGTCACTGTTTATTATTTATCCTGTTGCCTTGTCACTGTTTATTATTTATCCTGTTGCCTTGTCACTGTTTATTATCTATCCTGTTGCCTAGTCACTGTTTATTATTTATCCTGTTGCCTAGTCACTGTTTATTATTTATCCTGTTGCCTAGTCACTGTTTATTATTTATCCTGTTGCCTAGTCACTGTTTATTATCTATCCTGTTGCCTAGTCACTGTTTATTATCTATCCTGTTGCCTAGTCACTGTTTATTATCTATCCTGTTGCCTTGTCACTGTTTATTATTTATCCTGTTGCCTTGTCACTGTTTATTATCTATCCTGTTGCCTTGTCACTGTTTATTATTTATCCTGTTGCCTTGTCACTGTTTATTATCTATCCTGTTGCCTAGTCACTGTTTATTATCTATCCTGTTGCCTTGTCACTGTTTATTATTTATCCTGTTGCCTTGTCACTGTTTATTATCTATCCTGTTGCCTTGTCACTGTTTATTATCTATCGTGTTGCCTTGTCACTGTTTATTATCTATCCTGTTGCCTTGTCACTGTTTATTATCTATCCTGTTGCCTTGTCACTGTTTATTATCTATCGTGTTGCCTTGTCACTGTTTATTATCTATCCTGTTGCCTAGTCACTGTTTATTATTTATCCTGTTGCCTTGTCACTGTTTATTATCTATCCTGTTGCCTAGTCACTGTTTATTATCTATCCTGTTGCCTAGTCACTGTTTATTATTTATCCTGTTGCCTAGTCACTGTTTATTATCTATCCTGTTGCCTTGTCACTGTTTATTATCTATCCTGTTGCCTAGTCACTGTTTATTATTTATCCTGTTGCCTAGTCACTGTTTATTATCTATCCTGTTGCCTAGTCACTGTTTATTTTTTATCCTGTTGCCTTGTCACTGTTTATTATCTATCCTGTTGCCTTGTCACTGTTTATTATCTATCCTGTTGCCTTGTCACTGTTTATTATTTATCCTGTTGCCTTGTCACTGTTTATTATCTATCCTGTTGCCTTGTCACTGTTTATTATTTATCCTGTTGCCTTGTCACTGTTTATTATCTATCCTGTTGCCTTGTCACTGTTTATTATCTATCCTGTTGCCTTGTCACTGTTTATTATTTATCCTGTTGCCTTGTCACTGTTTATTATCTATCCTGTTGCCTTGTCACTGTTTATTATCTATCCTGTTGCCTTGTCACTGTTTATTATTTATCCTGTTGCCTTGTCACTGTTTATTATTTATCCTGTTGCCTAGTCACTGTTTATTATTTATCCTGTTGCCTAGTCACTGTTTATTATCTATCCTGTTGCCTAGTCACTGTTTATTATCTATCCTGTTGCCTAGTCACTGTTTATTATTTATCCTGTTGCCTAGTCACTGTTTATTATCTATCCTGTTGCCTTGTCACTGTTTATTATCTATCCTGTTGCCTAGTCACTGTTTATTATTTATCCTGTTGCCTAGTCACTGTTTATTATCTAGCCTGTTGCCTAGTCACTGTTTATTATTTATCCTGTTGCCTTGTCACTCTTTATTATCTATCCTGTTGCCTTGTCACTGTTTATTATCTATCCTGTTGCCTTGTCACTTTTTATTATTTATCCTGTTGCCTAGTCACTGTTTATTATCTATCGTGTTGCCTAGTCACTTTATTCCTAGTTATATGTACATATCTACCTCAATTACCTCGTACCCCTGCACATCGACTCGGTACTGGTACCCTGTGTTTATAGCCAAGTTATCGTTACTCATTGTGTATTTATTCCTTGTGTTATTATTTTTATATTATTCCTCTATTTTACTCTCTGCATTGTTGGGGAGGGCCTGTAAGTAACCATTTCACTCTTAGTCTACACCTGTTGTTTACCAAGCATGTGACCAATACACATTTGATTTGATTTGATGCAAGAAGATAAGCTTCCAGCAATTGTAGGCTAGCTTTCCTTGCTAGCTGACAGCTAAAGCTAACATCAGTTCACTACCCCTAGTACTTTGTTTGTGATAATATAAAAATATGCAAACCATAACGCAAAATATGCTGATTTCAAAGCTGATTGCCACCAAAAACTTTATCCATTCATTTATTTGTTCTCTCTCACATCTCTCCCAAAGATGATATATTGCCTCAGTGAACTGACTGTGCTCGGACTGGCCAACCAACTCTTGTCTTGACATCATTACTAGTTAAAGAGACATTTTTATAAAATAAGCTACTTCTATGCAAATGTTGTTGATCAGTTCAATAAAAGAAGTCCCAAATAGAAGGGAAACAGATTGTCATCTGTAGCCCCATGAAATCAGGCAAAACAAGCTCAATAACTCAATGCATGCACACACTCCTATTGAATATGCATTCACCTGTATTGTGAGTAGACCTAGCCTACGTCTTGATTTACCCAGTTTATCAATAGATATTTACCTTTCAAATTATTACCATTATGTTGTTATGTAGTTAGATTGGTAAAAACAAAACAAAGTCAAATTGATTGTATGATTGTATAATTGATTCATTCATGTATACATGACTGTCTCTGAAAAATGTTGACGTATAAAAATTCAAATGTAATGATATTGAACTAAAGGTTTATCTGTCTACATCAACTGCCATTCTCTGAGAGACACTGTTAGAACAGGAGAGAGAGAGACCTCTTAATCTCCTCTGTAGCTCAATTGGTAGAGCATGGCGCTTGTAACGCCAGGGTAGTGGGTTCGATCCCCGGGACCACCCATACGTAAAAATGTATGCACACATGACTGTAAGTCGCTTTGGATAAAAGTGTCTGCTAAATGGCATATTATTATTATTATTACTTTGGTTAATATGCCTTCTTTTTTGCCATAGTATCCGTTTTGGTATTGAGTATCATGACGGTATGGAGAATCGTGATACTGAACCTGGTATCGGTATTGAAGTCTAAATTCTGGTATGGTGACAACAACTTCTTATATATCTTATATATAACTCTTTCCCCTCTCCCACCTCTCCTCTCCTCCCACCTCTCCTCTCCTCTCCTCTCCTCACCTCTCCTCTCCTCTCCTCTCCTCCCACCTCTCCTCTCCTCTCCTCTCCTCTCCTCTCCTCTCCTCTCCTCTCCTCTCCTCTCCTCTCCTCTTCTCCCGCCTCTCCTCTCCTCCCACCTCTCCTCTCTCCTCTTGTCTCCTTCTCTCCTCTCCTCCCGCCTCTCCTCTCCTCTCCTCTCCTCTCCTCTCCTCTCCTCTCCTCTCCTCTCCTCTCCTCTCCTCTCCTCTCCTCTCCTCTCCTCTCCTCTCCTCTCCTCTCCTCTCCTTCTCTCCTCTTGTCTCCTTCTCTCCTCTCCTCTCCTTCTCTCCTCTTGTCTCCTTCTCTCCTCTCCTCTCCTCCCGCCTCTCCTTCTCCTCTCCTCTCCTCTCCTTCTCTCCTCTTGTCTCCTTCTCCCCTCTCCTCTCCTCTCCTTCCGCCTCACCTCTCCTTCTCCTCTCCTCTCCTCTCCTTCTCCTCTCCTCTCCTCTCCTCTCCTTCTCCTCTCCTCTCGTCTCCTCTCCTTCACTCCTCTTGTCTCCTTCTCTCCTCTCCTCTCCTCCCGCCTCTCCTCTCCTCTCCTTCTCCTCTCCTCTCCTCTCCTCTCCTCTCCTCTCCTCTCCTCTCCTCT